>NC_059534.1:9736969-10040000 GCF_905147795.1 Pieris rapae | reverse complement strand
AAGGAACTGAAACACGAGAATTTTATTTTAAACAATAAATAATTAATCCGGAGTTTCGTAATGAGAAATATTACCTGTGAATATTTCTGTACTCGCTCTCCCCACATAAACTACGCCATGTGTTTATTATTGTTATAAAATTATAATTTTCTTGCATTTTTCAAAATTTGAACCAACCAAATACTTAATTAATTTAATATAGGTAAAAGCGGCTATTTTAAACAGCTTGGATCTAAAGTATAAAACACAATAATTTAATATATATATTATTATTACCTTTTGTATGTAATTTAGTAAAAATTCCTTCTGTTTAAACAAAATCCTATTGTTTTGATTTAAAATGTAGACTGAATTTCGAAAATTTGAAAATTATACTACAGATTAGTTAAAATGTTAAATCTTTTTACTAGTAATGGGACCCTACCTTCCGTTTCTCTAAAATATATTAGTGACATATGTCATATATATTATATAATTATGATTAAGTACTATTAAAGAAGAATTTATACTAATAGCGTTTAAAATAAATATAAAGGTCTCTAAGCCTTAGTCTTATTAAGAATGAATGAATATTTAAGAATGAATGTAAATAGGTTTCATGTTGTAATTTAATGGCAAATATATTATGTTTAAAATTTATGTTGTATATAACATACACATGTTTTCAATATAACTGGGAAATATCAATCTAAAAAAGTTAATCACTGTTAATAAAGACAATAAATATCCAGTATTTAATCTGCTTTTAGTTTTAAAAATGTATAGAAATACACACATTGATCACATACATTTTTTTTGTATGTATTGGTAAATAGGACCTTCACAGTAAGTCATGCAAAAAAATTTTTTATACTGAGTATGGCTGTCAACAACTGTAAAATCAAAACAAATTTTCCAATATACTGTTACGCAATGTACAAAACATGCAGCATAGGAAAAACCAATAATACTTTCTAGTGAGAACTCCATATGTAAGTCTTTAAAAATCAATCAGTCGCAGATAACTAACAGCCTGTGTGTGAAATTTGGTTATTCATAAAATCACAAAAGTTTTCTGCTAAACTTTAGTTTTTTCCTTTTTGTTTTTTCTCCACAATATTATATAGTATTAGTATTACTGATACTTCATTATGATGAGGTATCCTGAAGGAAGGATTATGTGTTTTTAATTACATATAATTATTCAAAAAACATCCCCTTACCTTATAGAACAAAATTTTACTATTTATTACTGGATTAAGGTTTTTTAAATATTTATTACTAATCTCTTGAAACTTATTATTTATAGGAAGTTTGTGTTTATATAATGAAATGCTTTTAACATGGTATAAAATAAAACTAAATATTTTATAGTGCAAAATATATTATTTTGATCATCAACTTTGATTGTAATGAATGTATGAAAAAATTTAAAATTCAAATAATACTACTTTGGTTGATATCCGTACCTTTTAAGCTTCTTTGATCTTCTTAATTTTTATTTTTAACTTTGTTTTAACATTGAGCTTACCAAAAAAGTTTCAAAGTAACTTGATATACTAATACCATGTTATACGTATGTAACGGATTTACAGTTAATTTTATACGGACTCGGCTAAAACATACGTAAAACCTTTTTGTTCACAAACTCTTTGCTGCCTTGTAAATTGTAATTTTGTTTTGTGGAGCTTAGTGCTTACTGCTTACTGCTTACTGCTTTTTAGTTTTGATTACAAACACAAAAGGGAACAGATTACTATTTAAGTTTTACCAACCGAGACACACAGATAAAATAATTGTTGGAAAGAATATAAAAATAGTTTACAGTGACATCTGTCACTGTCTGTTATTAAATTAAATATTAGCAAATAAATTTAAATTTATTTGCTTATATTTACTTTTGGGCTACAATGTTCATTGTTTTCTCCAGTAATGTAAAAATTGAGTAAATGTATGTATTTAATAATTTTGTAGATACAGATACTTACAAATTGTACATAGATGGCGTACGTTCTTTATTTTTGTCATTTGGTTTATAGGCGTTGTACACATAATCTTTGTGTTTGCGTTGTTTCCTAATCGGTAGCCATATTACACCAAAGGATGTAGATGATTTATTCTTTCCAGAACTGTAAGGTGTTAACGTTTTGCTTGAGGTTGATGGAGTTATCGTGGGAAGTTTAGAGGAAGTGGGCTTAGGTTTTGAGGAGGATACAGTCGATTTGCTACTTTTACTGGCATGTTTTGGCGCCAATTTAGCTCCGCTTCTACCCATGACTGGTATTTTTGGTTTTTAACCGCAAGTTTGACAGCTGAAAAATAATTTAGAGAAACTGTAGAGTGGAATATTTTACACGTCAATATTCTTACACTTCTTTATAAATTGTTTGTAAATTTTAAAAACGATTTATAATAATAATATTCTTATTATAATGAGATAACGTATATCTGCTTTCTGTTTGCAAACCTAGAAGGAAGGCTATGGTAGAAGTTATTTTACACATATGCACGTAATAAACCCATGTTTAATATTGCTGATACAATATTTAGATCTGACCAATGAACGTTCAAACAAACACGACACTCGCTTTCAAATAGTATTCCTTTACTTAAGTAATATTTTAGTATGAAACATGGAGTATGTTTACGTGGAAAATATCGAACATTTTGTGCGATTCTATTTTAAACACTAAATCCCAAACCGGAATTTTATATTCCTTACCAAGAGGCAATGTAACAGATATTGGGACCCTATAATCAATATTTTCATATTGTAACCCCTCCATTTTTGGGGATTCCCTATCAGATTTCTTGCCTGGCCAAGCCAAAAGAATGAATAAAAAAGTTAAATCTTATATTTTCTGAATAAACATATCGCAAAATTGCTCAATAGAAAATCGCTAATGCTGCATTGCTATTGCGGGAAAGATTTATCATAGTCTAAGGATAGGATGTTGAGAGTCCAGCGCAGTGTGAGTCATGCTCTGCCCCAGTCTTAGGGTTTGATTCAGGAAGAAGAATATTTTTTTAACAATATAAAAGTACAAGGAAACTGCATAAAATTATCTTTGTTGTAAATTATAACTCGTTATTCCATATGAATGGATCTTTTGAGCTTTCTAGTTACTTGGCTCCACAAAATTATATGCTTTAATTTGTGCATAACATTGTATCGTTGTTTTAAATTGGCAATGTTCTCTTCAACAATAAAACTGACATTTCAAAATGTAAGACTCCGATTTCCGAAAAAATCTAAGAATTCATTTTTAAGATTCTAAATATAAGAGTAGATAATTATCACTTAAAACTATTTTCGGCACCTCCTATACTTGAAATAGATACCTATACTCAAAATGTACACAAACAGATCTCTACGCTTCGTCGTTGTAGGATTTTGCTAAAGGTATAAATTTATGTAGTATTATTTCTCAATACTGCTCACTATCACTATCATTTTGCATAAATATAACACATATCTTACGAATAATTATCTCGCAAAAGGGCAAATTATGATAATTCTTATAAATTATATTATAGAACATATTGTCTGATACTCACATTGGTATTAGCAGAATGTATTACAGTTCCATGACATTCTAAGCAACGGTAACGGTTGGTTAATAAATCGATGTGTGTACAACATACGCGACTGCCCGTGGTAACATTCGGCGAAAACTGGTAGACATATGGTACACGTACAAGCCTCAATTATAAACCGTGTTAGCGATCTTTCCTTAATAGTCTTGGAAATAAAGTCGTTTATCCTATACTATAACGTCGTGGCACTCGATTTCGATCAATTTTACGGTTCACGATTCGTACAATATCTTGCGTCATTCTTAACGAACCTAAATGGTCATATGAAGTGGCTTCAAGGGTCAGACATCCTAAGAATGTTATGTTGTGTTTCGCAATTAATAAATTGCACCAATGATGTTGATGCTCAACTCAGCAAAACCTGTTGCTTGTTTTAGGTCATTTGCGTCGACAGCATAGTTCGGCACGCTCCGGTTTATGATTATATTGAATTAGCATCTTTTTTTTCATGATGCTTATGCTTCGTCAAAACGAACCAATTCTAATCGAATTTTATTAATATGTCAGCTAATTTTTTTGTAATCATGATGCCACAATAGGAAGGAATCTAGTCATTAGCAATTCAGGTGGTTGGCGAATTACTTCAGCGGCTGATCGTGTAACGGGATGCGGACTAGGCTACCTTAGTGCTGGTTGCGCCATGGGGTTTTTGTGTTAATAGCGAGTCCCACATAACCCTGCACCACAAGCCAGCAAGCTCAGATGGTAGTGCGTAATGTATATGACCACGAAAATATCTCCTGGCAGGCCTAAGCCTGTTCCGAGTGCCTGATGGTTTTGAGGTATAGGAACAAAAAAGTCGCAAGAAACCATGGTCCTTATGGCTGTAGCGCCATTGTACTCAATGAGATCTGAAATTTTCATATTCCTAAATCAATGTATGACACGTTTGTAATAAAACAATATAAACAGCAACTAGACAATGGTCCTTGCGAGATGTAGGTACGTTTAAATTAGTTAATAAATATTTGACTTTATATCAGGACGCATCAGTTAACTAAAATATAGCAGTAATGAGAAAAGGGACAAATGTAAATAACAGCATACAAGAAAATTGTACGTTGTTTTTTTTCAAGGTCGTGAGGTTGAAATTGCCACTAATTAAATGGTCTCGACAAAATATGAAATATCACGGATTGTCATTGTGAAGGACGAATCTCTCAATAGACAATAGAAATGTAATTTTTGTCTAATATAACTTTGTCGTATTACTAATCATTGTAAAGTATCAAGTCAGTTCTATACATGATAAACTATAAAATGTGATTTTATTTAGCTACCTAAATTATTTTAAATTACTTTTATATTTTATATGATATTAAAATGTAAAAACAAGTTTAAGTAGTGGACTAGTGGATTATTAAATTATAATTTTCTTGTTATCAGATTTAAATACTCTCAATAATATAGTATAATAGTAGTGCTTATCGTTGTGTACAATGTTAATTTGTCGCGAGAATTCTTTTAAATGTATTAGTTAAGACAAGAAAGATAACATAGAAAATATATAGAATCAGTATTACTTCAATAGATTTTACATAAACCTAACTTCTTTATATACTTTTATATAATGGGTAACAGCGCCATCTTTTGATAAAGTTCAGAACGATTAAGACCCAAGGGTTTAAGGGTATGCTGTTATTTAAAAATACGATTTAAGCTTAACTTTGTAAACTGTTAAGCTTATGGTCCACTACAATGAACAAAGAATTATGAAACTTAAAAACATGACATCTAATATAAAAAACCGTTTAAAAAGAGATATAAAATTTGAAATAACTTCTAATATATTTCATAGATGGCAGCACACCAACCAAAAGGAAGTTAATTGTTATAGCGCTACAAGCTTACCGGACTCGGGAGTGTAAACAAGAACTGAAGTCGCCAATTCCCGCGGAAACTTGTACGTACCATTTGAAAAATTATATGAACGAGTACCTACAGCCACATATTAGTGTTGCCAGATACTGTAATATGAATTTCCCCACACCCACCTCCATGATTTATATTTTATTATTATAGTACGGTATATTTAACAGGTGTTGGTGAGAGCTTTGTGCGTAAATTATATCTTTGCAGCCAACGCCTTCTCCCCATCTTCACCAGGTCACCTGATAACCTAGTGGGAGGCCATCCAACGATTCGCTGACTAGTCGAGACGAGTTTCTATTCCAGGACTTTGCTACATTGACTATCCGTTCTTCGGGCAATATGCCCGTATCCCCATTGCTATGTCAGTGACTTCAGCTTCTCTACGGCTCTTATGTGACTGAATAGTGATTACTAATCTAGGTTGTTGGCTGTGGCTTCAGCGTGCGACTCTCATCAGTCTTAGATTTGATACCAGACAAATGGACCTTCTTTCTATCTTCGCATTAGCATTCGCTCGAACGGTGAAGGAAAAAACCTTGTGAAACCCGGCATGCCTAAGACCGCCTGCGCGTTCGACGGCGTTTCAAGCCGCAGGCAAGACACAGATACAGAAATCTGAGATCAGATAGAAACGTAATGCCACTGGTTTGTTTATCAATAACAGCACGGAGATGGGTATATTGGATTGGAACATGGACTTACTATGTATTGGACTTTAAATTAATTCTCAAATAAAACAGATTGTATGCATACAATTTATTTGTTCATTAATCAAATTATCAGTCATTGCATACATGAACTTATATCTAGGTTTAAAGTAACTTACAACTAGACAAATGCAAATTAATGGAATAACATTAACTTATTTACTACATAAATAGTAAGGCCAGAAACTAAATAATATTGATGATATTTAATTGATATACCGATATGTCAACTAGAAATTCCGAACAAGGAAAAGCCTATTTATTCCCTTTCTATTGATTTTCTCATAATATACTTCTGCAATATATTTAGGAATCTTCGTCCATGTAGTAAGGATGTCATCAATATCTGAGGATTCCAACAGTAATTAACTACGAGCTAACGGTTACTCAAGCGTTTTAGTAAGATAAAAATAAGTTTATCATAAAAAAGGTGTTTCGCTGCCTAATCCTTTAATCCGTCTTAACTAATTGGGATTTACAGTATTAAACAACGTTTTGTTAATTCAATTCAGACTTTGAACCTTATATTTAAAAAATAAAGTAACTTGTCAAGACACGTAAACAAAGTACCGGGAGTCTTGCTCGGTATCTCCAATATTCAGATATTCTGATCGTTTAGTACTACAGAATTCGAAGTTAACACATTTGCAAATCAATGACGTCATAATCAATTTAAAAAGCATTGATTTCAAGAGGGAGATAAATCCAATGAATGCTGCCGAGATGTACAAAGGATCCTAAAAATTACTTGTTTCCATTTCATACAGCACCTATTTCAAAAACTATGGCACTTATTAATTCTAAATCTAATACATATGATTAAATGTAGTACAGTTAATCCCTTCAATAAAACGGTACATTGGTTTCGTTATAAAAACGCGTTGTGTCATACAATCGCAATACACAAATGATTCACGTTTATCTTTTCTCAAAGGGTGTTTGAATCGAATATTAAGAAAAAACTGTGTTATTATAAGTGCGTACAATTCATTACAAATGTCACAGTACAGAAATATAACCGTGGAGGAATAGTGTTATATGAAGGACTGACATTACGTAATATAAATATGTGTTGTAAGAGTACCGTGTTATAGGGGTAACAGTTCGTCGGATTTTTATAGAACTTCACCAATAAATATACTTGACATAGTATAGATGTTTTATTAATAGTTAATGTAAACTTAATAATAAATTGCGACGTTTAATACCTAGATATTAGATAAAGCTAAAATTATACCATTTTTGTCAGCGCCTCTGAATTTGTTGGTATGTCTTAATTATTATTGAGATATATTTTATTAATATAGCCTTACTTCAGCTAACTTATACTTAGAAAGGACGTGAAGTGTCATTTAAAAATGATCACTTCAAAGTCATCAAAAAAGTATTGGCTAAAACGCAGCCTTAGTTCTAGATTTGTTTACGTCAAATAATTTCTTTCAATTATTTCCTGTACTCCTGACTCCTATAAGTGTTAGTTCGCTCAAAAATGTCAGCCTTTTAATACGATTTCAGTGACACTAAGTACGAACTGTGACTCCCGTATGTCAAACACCACTTTTTAATACATGCCTAAATAAGTCTAAACTCTAAATCTATAGTTTACTTAATTAAAAGTAAATATAGTAATATTCACTAAAACGTCGTTTTTTGGTACTTACACAATTAGTTTTTATAAAAACGAATTTTTAATTGGACATAACAAAAGAAAACGCTTATTGTATCTGTGGATTGTTTTCTATCGAATTGCCGAACGTTACAAATCATAGGTCCCTGGTCCTTTTCTCTGTAACCTTTAGAGCGCTATCACACGATGCGTTGACGGTGCGGTGCCGCAACGTCATACAAATTACTATACCATGTAACACGACGCGTTGTGCCACCGCGCGGCGTCGCACCGCAAGCGCGCCGGACTAGTGACCTGCGAGACGAAGCGGGGAGGGATAAAATATATTGCCACACCGTAAGGCCCGTGTGGCACCCTAAAGCTAGAAATAATTGCGGACCCGTTTCCGCATCGTGTATACGTTATACAGTACGGGACAGACGTTTGGCTACAATCCCTCCTTATGTTAAGGGCGATGTGGCTTATTGGAGACTCACCTGTCCAGTAGATACCTGAGGAATATCTCACAATATTTGTAACCCAATACATTGGATTCTTACCAAATAAAAACTCGCTATTGAAGTCAGATACATTGCATTAATGAGCCCTGATTTATTAATAATTTTTATTAACATGAAAAATACACAACACGACCGAAACGACATTTAGTTGTTTGCGTTACTTACTGATAATAAAGTCGTTCCAGACAATAAAATATTACGATCGAGGGATCGAATTATTGATTCAGACTGATAGGCCTGTCCTGGCCACTTTGACAATCATCGTAATTCTATATAGATTAATAATAATATAAAATAACCGAATGAAATAAAAATCACAAAATAATATTTAGTTGGTCTCAGATAACTGAACTATTCGATAAGAGATCACTATTTTGTTCGCTGAAACGCAGAAAACATAAGACATAAGAAAAAGGCAAATGTTGCATTTGGCGCAATTATAGGTTTGTCTGTTTATTATAATTACCTATTAAATTATTCCTAGTGTATATATTTAAATATGTCCATACCTAATCATATGGATTTTGTATATTGGGTATGTTATTACGAATAATACTTATATCGTCTTGAACTACATTAAGATATGATGAAGATGACATATAACATTTAGAAGCCTTCTGTTCAAACGAAAGGCTAATTTTTTAAAAATATTTCTATAAAACTCTATACCGCTCCTTAATACGCATGAATTTTACAAATATTACAAGGTGGCGTTTAGTATGAGTGTTTTGTCTCACGTGACTAATGAATTGAACTAAGTAATCCTTGTCTCTAATAGCTGCTTCATTATTTATTTAAGTAAGGATTTTGTGTCAAAGGCAATGCAAATGCAAACCCTTTCCTTCGGAGCAAGAAACGCGTAATACAAATGTAACAGACTGTGCTCTCACCAAACGCATTCCGCTTGTCATTTGCTAAAGTAATGTATGTTTATTAACTAATATCTTGCGTCTAAAACGCGGTAGGAGTCTTCGTTTCTTCTTCACACCCAAATGGAGCAGCAGACTCTTAGCTTCAGCGAGGGCCGTGTCCGTATCCTCTACTCCGGAGATAAAACCGCTTTCTGGCCGCGACAGTGTTGATGTGGGAAGGAGGGAGAACCATCTATCTATCTTTGCGGTTGAAGATAACTGTAATTAAAATATTAGAATAAATAATATTAATTAAAAAAAATAT
The DNA here is from genome assembly GCF_905147795.1 of Pieris rapae. Taxonomy (NCBI): domain Eukaryota; kingdom Metazoa; phylum Arthropoda; class Insecta; order Lepidoptera; family Pieridae; genus Pieris; species Pieris rapae. Next base: position 10,030,542 of record NC_059534.1, on the reverse strand, counting down.
GTTTATTATGGAACATAAGATAGACAGGTATCACTTATTCCACGTCATTAAATTTGATCCTGTAGGCATCTCTAATCGGCAAAGAAGACAGTATTGTGATTGTAACAAATGGGATTTCATAAACGCTCTCATTAGTCGTAAATTAGAAATATTTGATGCGAGAGCACTCAGGAAAGTTATAAGCATTCAAGAGTTTATTAAGTGGTTGTTTTTTTGTTTATAATTTTGTTGTGTTCTTATTATTGAGAACTAAAATCTATACTAATATTATAAAGAGGAAAGGTTTGATTTTTTGTTTGTTTGTTTGTTTGTATGAATTGAATAGGCTCCGAAACTACTTGGCAGATTTGAAAAATTCTTTCACTGTTGGAAAGCTACATCATTCCTGAGTGACATAGGCTATATTTCATTTTAAAAAAAAATAGGTATCCTTACTAAAATTACGATAACATTAACATTTGTTTATTATTTGATACAATTCTAACAGATGGCGCTGAGTTAAAGGTAGTTTAGTTTAGGTCCGTGTCGTGGTACCAACGTTTCACATAAGTTCTCCTACGGTTTCCCTTGATTAATTTACTACTATGTAATATAACAAAAACCTTAGCCACAGCAACGCTTGGCCGAGTCTGCTATAGTTAATATATACCGATAGTGTCTTTGATTCAAGTGATTTCCTAAATAACAACAGACTTTTTAACAATAACGTAAAACAAAATATAAAGAGAGAATATTTCATAAATAGAATATATCTCATTAAGATGGTCTTATCAAAAATATGCATGCTATGAGAACAGCGCCATCTTTGGCTTATGTTTGGAAGCAATTTAGTCTGTCGAGTATTCAAGTCTAGACACCCGTCCGGCTGTCTAACGCAACGCACGTGTCGATTGCGCGCATTCGGACCCGATTTTATTTTTATTAACTATCGCGGCTTTTATTGAAAAGCACGTAATAGTTGCCCTGAGGTGCAGTCACAACCAGCTGAAGCTACTATTTGGTGACGCCCGCTCGCCGCCTATCCTGTAACCCTTTGGGATTCGGGAAAAGCGGTGGAGCGCGCAATGTACCGGTAGTTTCGGGTCGTGCGTGACAGCCTCCTGGCTTCAGTTAAGTTATTTTTATTTTTATAACATGAAGCGCACTCCGCAGATCGGCGATGATAAGCAGCCGCCCCGCCCGCAGCGCCCACGCTCCTATGCCAGTCGAGCGAGGCCACCTGCGGATGCTGAGGCAGCCGCCGCCACAGCCGGACCATCATTCCAAGTGCGCGACACAACGCACAGCTCGCCCGCAGCGAAGCAGCAAGCTGCGTCAAGCTTGTACAGCTTTGCGGAGCCAGCTTCGCAGCAGACGAGCCGCAGCCGATCCCTAGAAGTCCCCAGGGACCGTCATCCGTCGCATCAAAAACGTGACCTAACTCCAGCGGCTAGGATTAAGAAAACGGTACGCATAGCCCTCCCTCACCGCACCCCGCAAGTTTCCGTCGCTACGTCGGCCGTGACGTCATCAAACGGAGCGGCGATATCGCGGCGTGCCACCGACGTTACGCCGGCCGAGACCGCATTCCTGAGCGTTGAGTCATCGCCTCGCGCCACCGATAGCGTCATACAATCCGACCCGCCCGCCCCGCGGGCCCCGCAACAAATTGTGTCTACTGTGACGTCATTTGTACATTCCGAGACATCGCCGCATGTCACCGAGACGCGGGCCGTGTGCCAACGCCGCGCGTCCGTAACAAATAGTGAGTGTTCTGGTATTGACGAACTGTTGCGAATGCTCGATCGCGACCCGGGTACTAGTGCCGCGTCTTCGCCGCGGACGGCATTCGAGTCAGACTTGATCTTTTTGGCTCAGTCAGCCGCATGCTCGTTCGCGTCGCGCGGGATGCTGCGCGCTATGGCCCGGTACGCAAAATCGCGTGAAGAAGCGCTACGCAACAGCGGCATATTAGAGTCGCCGCTCACCGAAGCCGAGCAGCGGGAGTTGGCGCTGATCCGCGACGAGTGTCGCTTCCCAGCGCGCACCCCTGCCACCCCTGTACGCCGCCCGTTTTCAGCCGTTGACCCCGGCTCGGAAGGTGAGTCTGTGGCAAAGCGCCCATGTGCTGTGGCACCCACAGCAGCTACTCCAGGTTCCACTGGGGACCCTCGGCTGGCGCCAGGTCGCCGCCTTGACCTGGGACCTCCAGTCCAGCCGCCACCTTTAAGTGTTCCGCCACCCGCCGCCCCTTTGGCTGGCAGGGCGGGGAACGCCAACGCACCCCCTGGTGCCACCGGTGCCTCACCTGGACCTGCTACTCCCGTTGCTCCTGCTGACGACGACGCCGCCCCTGCGCTGGTGGCGCCCTCCTCATACGCAGCGATGGTGACCGCACCTACGGTCCACGCACAGCCCCCCAGGGCCCCTGTGGCCCCGAAGAAGCCATCATATCCGCCCATTGTGATCGAGTTCCTCCCCAATTATGTACATCATTTGGGGAGGATCAGCCAACTGCTTGGACGTTCCGCCAACACCAGGGCATACGGTAAGGGCTACCGTATATCTCCCGAAACAGCTGACGAGTACCGGGTGGTCCAGCGCTACCTCACAGACCTGGAGAAGGAGGACCGCCGGGTCTCTTGGTTCTCATACTCTCTTCCAGCGGAGCAGGACCTCAAGGTGGCGATCCGGGGAATACCAGTCACCACCGACCCCGAGGAACTGGCCCAGGCGCTACGAGCCCTTGGATACGAGCCTGAGTACATACGCCCAATTCGTGCCAGAAAAGGTCGACCAGGGTGCATTTTTCTCGCCGTCCTGCGGCGAACACCTGACATCACCCCTGCCATTTACAGTATAACCGAGCTGCTTTACATGACAGGGGTAACGATTGAAGCCTGGCGCGGGAAGCAGGGCCCTGCACAGTGTCATCGTTGCCAATCGTTTAGGCACTCTTCGGTTAATTGTCATCGACGAATGGCGTGCGTTCGTTGCGCAGGGGAGCATCGCGCGGCGGACTGCACGAGACCGAGGGACGTGCCGGCGACTTGCGCCAACTGCGGGGGCCCACACCCCGCCTGCCATTCGTCGTGCCCGGTCCGCAAGGAGGAGGAACAAAACCGGCGCGCGGGCACATTTGCCCGAACTGCGCCCTCTCGCCCCTTGCGCCAACGCCACGAGCAACCACAAAAAGAAACTTCTCAGCAGACCACGAGTGCGACATCAGCGGCCGCTCCTTCGACGTCTGGCGTCGCCCCTACAGGCGAAGCAGACGACTTCATCACCGTGCGGCACCGCACAAGACGTGGTGGCCGCAGACGAGGTCGTGCTCCACCCTCGCTTGCCGCTCAGGAGGCAAGCCGCGCTGCCGCGCTCCATGCAGTCACCACCGACGTCGCCAACCGCGCCGCCACCGCAGCTACTACACCTACACCAGCTCATGAACGCGCTGCCACTGCACCACCTCGCACAGCACCATCTTCGCGCTCGCGCACCAGGTCCCGCGCGCGCCGGCCACAAATGGAGGAGGCGCTGTCGGCGATCGCCAATATTCTCCAGGCTGTACAAGCCGGGGACAACCCAGCCGCGCTCTTCAGGAGAGCGGCATCGGCCTTCAAGGGCCCAACCCGAGGCCGCAGTCGACGATGATGGGGGGCCTCCGGCTCCTACACTGGAATGCGCGTGGCCTCGCGGGTAAGGTCACATATCTAAAACATGTACTCAGCTCACAGGACATCGACATCGCCCTGGTCAGCGAGACGCACCTAGCCGCCACAGCTAGACTCCGCATGCCGGGTTACGAAGTCTACCGCCAGCACCGTGTCGACACCCGTGGTTACGCCTACCGTGGTTTGGCGGTCATGGTGAGACGCCGGATACCACACAGATTGCTGCCAGATGTGGTGGTAACCGAATGCGATGCCCTCGGCGTGGAGCTACAACTCGCAGGTCGCCCCACTGGATTCTTCGCGGTCTACGCGCCACCCAACAATCGGTATACCACAACAGATCTCCAAGAGCTCCTCGCTGCCGCCCATCCCTGCGTCATAGCTGGGGATTGGAACGCGAAGCACCCGGCGTGGAACTCGAGAACTTCAAACCCAAGGGGTAGGCGCCTGCTGCACGACGCCGAGACGCTGGACTTTTCAGTGTCCGGCCCAGACGTGCCGACACACTACCCCGATCAAGCCAGCCACAGAGAGGACACCATTGACATCGTGGTCCACCAGGGACTGACGTGCCAGATGACGCAGGATGTGATCGTCGACGAGTTCCGGTCCGATCACCTTCCCGTGGTTGTCACTCTGGTGAACTCCTCACCGAACATGATACTTCATACACCGCTTCGCCGGAAGTGCATTGACTGGAGGGTCTTCGAGCGAGCCCTAAATGACGCACCCCAGCCGCGCCCACCCGTCACCCCAGCGGCTATTAACGAACTTGCTGCATCCTTTACCACACTGTTACAGAGTGCATTGGACGCAGCTACCACCGAGCGTCCTCTACCAGCCACGTACAAACAGTTGCCGCCCCGTTTGCTGGCGCTCATCCGCCGCAAACGCGCCCTACGTCGACGCTGGCAACAGACCCGCTGTCCGCGCATGCGTGCAGAACTGCACGCCTTCGCCGATCGGGTCAAGGCTGCACTCAACGACCACGCCTCCGAGTCGTGGGACCGCGGCCTTGATGAGGCCAGCACGGATTGGGTACGGCTGCACCGCCTTTGCAGGCGTCTCAGTGGCACAGCCGACCCCATCCGCCCCTTGCGACACCCAGACGGCACACTGCGCTACGACGCCGAGGGCCGCGCCGAGCTGTTCGCGGACCACCTTCAACACCAGTTCTCTCCTAACCCTGCGGAGGACCCAGCCCGTGCGCTAGAGGTCGAGACCGCCGTCGCCGAGCAGCTGGGCGCCCCTCCACCGGCAGACGAAGAGGTGCTGTTCTTCTCGCCGAGCGCCGTCAAGAAACAAGCAGCGCGGCTCAAGCTCAGGAAGGCCCCCGGCCCAGACGGTATCACAAACGCAGCACTGCGTCACTTGCCCCACCGTGCGGTGGTGACGCTTATGCGTCTGTTCAATGCGATCCTCCGGACCGCACACTTCCCCGAAGCCTGGAAGGAGGCAAAAGTTATCATGTTGCCCAAAAAGGGCAAAAGCGTCTTCGACCCGGCGAGTTATCGCCCTATCTCATTACTCGCCACGCAATCCAAGCTGTTCGAGGCCATGTTGCTGCCGACAATCAGGCGACACTTTACTCCGAGGCCCGAACAGTTTGGATTCCGAAGTGAACATTCCACCACCCTCCAGCTGTCGAGAGTGCTGCACGACATCACCGCCGCTCTTAACAAGAAAGAGGCGGCGGCTGCAGTATTTCTCGACATGGAGAAAGCCTTTGACCGGGTCTGGCACGCGGGACTTGTGCACAGGCTCCTCGCTTCCGACATCCCGCGGCGCGTGGTGGCTATCATCCGCTCCTTCCTTCTCGACCGGCGGTTCCACGTCTCCGTCGAGGGGGTGAAGTCGAGCTGCCGGCCGATCACCGCGGGGGTCCCGCAGGGCAGCTGCTTGTCACCGAGCCTATACTCTATTTATACCGATGATGTTCCAGTCGCTGCGGGGTGTGCGGTGTCATTGTTTGCGGACGACACCGCCTACATCGCAACGGCATTCAACGCGCGCTACGCAGGCGTCAAGCTGCAGAGGTCGCTGGATGCCCTTCCCGCCTGGTTGGCTGAGCGGCGCCTGACCGCAAATGCCGCCAAGACCCAGGCCATAGTCTTTGGCCGGCGACACCTCCCGCCACCGCTCCAGCTACAAGGGGTCGAGATCCAGTGGCGCCCCAAAGCAACCTACCTAGGCGTCACATTGGACCGAGGCCTCACAATGCGCCACCACATCGCTGCAGCCACGGGCCGCGCAAAGGCGGTTGCCGTGAAACTACGCCCTGTGCTCCAGTCGTCGCTGCCTATAAAGCGCAAACTGGCGCTCTACAAGCAATACCTCAGACCGCACCTTACGTACGCGGCGCCCGCGTGGTATGCGCTTGCGGCCGAGACGCACCGACGTCGGTTGCGGGCCGTACAGAGTACCACACTGCGGCGTATAGTCGACGCGCCGCGCTACGTAAGGAATTCCACCATTCAACGTGACCTCAAACAGGAGAGCCTGGATGACTTTATCAGCGCGCTGGCGAGACGCATGTTCGAGCGTGCGGACGCCTCCGGCTTCCAGCACCTCCAGAATCTCGCCCCGCTCCACACCAGGCCTCCCGACCACCGCCGATCCTTCCCGCGCGAGCTAGTGCGCGAGGAGGACTCCGATACCTAAAGAAGTACCTACGCATTCTCCACCCCCGCTGACACACAACAACATTGCAGCCAAGACGCTACATAGCACCTAAAAGACCCAGGGCCGCTCCAGGCCCGCCACAACGACCACCCCGCCCTTGAGCGGGGCGCGAAACTGATACCCCCCGCAAGCCCACGGGCGTAACGGGGCTCCCGGCGCCACCCACGGGTGCAGCGCGGAAGACAGCAATTGTTATTCAAGTCTATGTTGTTATTAAAAATTACGTTTTAAGGTAAGCTAAGGGACCATTCCAATGTAATATAGATTTATTGAACTTGAAAACATGTGAAATATAAAAAAAGAGTTATATCTACAAATTTTAGAATAGCGCTATCTTTTAAAATTACTTGTAACTACTGTGTCTGTAAAGGTCTTCGTTTACAAGATTCGAGTAAGGACAATACAGCGCGACTGAAACATATCATAGATGGCAGCACATACACAAAAATTAAGCTTTTTGTTATACTATTGTTAACGAAAAATGGCATGGTGGTGAACATTTGCATAAAATATTGTGCGCTCGATTCGATTACCAGTGATATCATGATTTTAGTTTGTAGTCACAAAAGCCTAATCCGCTATTTGCATTTATGCCTGGGAAAGCTATTTATCGTCGTCATAGATCAATTATTTGTAAACATAATATGTAGGTATTTGACAAAAAAAAGTATTACCTACATTTTTCTTTTTTATTATTTTATTTTAAATACAATTTTAGATTTTACTAGTAATTACTAGCTTTCAGATAGGCACTTAACAATGTTTTTTTACATGACAAGCTCTGGATAGTAGTTATTATTATTATATTCGCAAAGAATTCTTGAACACTTGAACGAATGGTGTCTGAACTTCTGGTTATGCAAACAGAATTTGAAAAATTCTGCTAATTATGAACCTTAGGATTGATACGGGACGACAATATTAAAGTTTTATATTTGACCATTTAACAATTCTTATAATAAATGCTGCACAATTTTGTATACTAAATTAAATTCATTTTAACTTTTAACTGAAAGAAAACTTTAATTAAAAGTGAAATTTCATTGATTTAGTTCTTACGACTGGGTTAAGTAAACTAAAAAAGATATGCAAATATAGTCTTTCTGCATTATGGGAACACACCTTTATGCAATATGGAAACATAATGGCGATCAGTATAGGAGTTGCTTTTAACTAATAATTGCCTGAAGTATAAGTAAACCTATCGGTAAGATATAGCAACCGGGTGGAAGCTTTCAGTGTAATGCAACTCGGTTAATGTAAATCGATTAGCTCTGAGATTTTACTCCAATGCTTTAGCTAATATTCCGGGAATTAAGCACTATATTTTCTTCGTAAGTTTTATAGTAACTTTGTGGCTATTATTTTATATATAGAAAAAAACTAATACTAATACGATGGGCACAAAGTTTGGATTTCAACTTAGAATTGTTTTAGTATATCTGTGGCCATAGGTCAGAATATGATAAGTAATACTGAGAAACGATGTTCTTATCTGATCTATGACCTATCTATGATATATGTCTATATATTATGTTTCAATTGACGTATGGTTTGCAATGTTTTTAATTTAGATACTTAACATTCGGGTTGATTGCACCAACCTTTTATCAAAATTAAAATTTCATATACCCCCCTAGATACTCCAGGCAACCCATCATTTTATTTGTACTAGATTGAGTATTTGATAAACGAGTTCTGGATATCCATAGTTGCTCCCCTTACACATTAAGTCGCGTCGGTTTTAAAGTTTAATTGTTCTGATCAATTTATTTTTATTATTTATTCGTGTACTTTATGTTTGCTTATTAGTACTTGTCACATTTTATTTTTCTTCCACCAATGTATCAGTCTCGAGCGTTGACATGCTTTAGTATATACCTAATTAGTGGCTTCGGGGTCTGAACCTGGGTGGTTCTAGGACTGAAGTCTTTGTACGTAGTATTTAAAACCGGGATTTAAATTACAACGTAGTATTAAAGATCTTAGGCTTACACCTTTTCTCAGACGTTTTCTTTCGATCCATGGTAGTTAAAACTTCAGTAACCGATACTTTTTTATATATTTTAAAAATCGATTGTTTCACATTTCTCTCTAACAATGTATCAATTTCAAATTAGGAAATATATTTGTATGGAGGAACTACTGACATGTAAATAAATATTTTTTTTCGCCTCTGTCGCACTCATTATTCTTCAAAAGACATGCACCAACATCGTTATGCTCTGACGTTACGATAACTTAGCGGGTTTTTATTAAAGCACGCCCACACGAACACAGGAGCTTGTAGCTCCATTTATACTCGTATAATGAGGTGTCGAGTTCAAAGGCACAATGTATATTTCGTTCATGAAAAGAAAATTTGCAAACTATGGTCAAACTCGCATTCTGTAACCCGTGCTACGTAAATATATTTAGAGCCACATTGAATCACTCGTGCGAATGAAGTCACGTATTCTATTAAGTTCAGACACCTTCGAACAGATTGATCGATCCACTGGCTACACTAACTATTCTGTATTGCTTTAAATATATATCTTTGGTGTTATTACTTAAAGTATAAGAATGATATTAAATGAAAATCTCGAATAACATAAAAAAGTCAGTATTACTAATTTAAGTACATATGTATTTATTGTTGCAAGGGCGTCTAGTCAAGTAAAAAGTCAAGGTAGGGGGGCAAGGGCCATAAGGTACATAAGAAGGCAAAAGCCTGGGTTTTATAAAGTTATAAACTTCAAAGTGAAATATAAAAGACCACGTTTTAAAAATAGTCTTTTTCGATTTTCTAGGAGCAGTTGCCTACCTATCTCCCTGGCTACGCCGATGTATGGAAAGGGTAATGTGTGAAATGTTTATAAAAAATAGTCAATGGCCTTGTGTAAAAGAAAAAACTTGGCGATTAAAAGAGTGGCGAAGAGTTTATTGCCAGTTCTTCTCTTTCGTTCTACGCCCTTGATTTGAGAACGGGCAGTAAATGTAAAATTAGAAGCTTTTAATTTATATTTCTTTTTTAACGTTCATAAGTGTACATTATGTTACCTACATGAAAAAAACACAGTTTAGGTCAGGGTCTCAGATTTCTGTATCAGTTTCATGATCATTTGTTTATCTAATCGGCAAGTTGGTTATCAGCCTTGAGCCTTCTGTGCCTGCGTCAGGCACAGAAGGCTAAGGTACTAGACTAAAGTAAGCCGATTTCCTAACGATGTTTTCCTTTACTTAATGAATGTTAAATGTGTACATAGAAAGTCCATTGGTGCACAGGCGGGATTCGAACCTACGACCTCAGGGATGAGAATCGCACGCTGAAGCCAGGCCATGACTGCGACATTATAAATGTTTATAAGGAGAAAATAAAATTCATTTTTGTGTTTGTCTTTATTTTCACCACACAATTTAATTGCATTACAACTATAAGCTTAAACATCAACAAATATTGTTAAGCATAAAAAGCTTCGAAACAGGAGCTTTCCGGTTTTATACGAGCGCATAGATTTCCATACAATTACTGTAGTTTACACGAATATGGAAATATTTCATTTTGCTTCTAAATACGCCAACGGATTATTCATAATGACAGTTAATATCTAACTAATGCATTTTTATTTAAGAACGGCTCAAGAGACACCACCAGACAGGCTTTCAAATAGCCCGCATTAGGTTGAAGGTCTATTTTTATTAATAAATTAAATAATAAAATAAAATTATTAAAAATTATAGGTAAGGGGTCGTCCAAATATTACGTAAGCACTATAGAGGGAAGGGAGGGTCTTAATTATTTACTTTACTTATTATCTTATTTTGTGATTACGTCACCAATCATTATGTACTTTTTGACACATTTTACCCAGGCATTGCCTATGCTTGAAACTAAATACATTTTCGGGGATTCCTACAAAATAAATAATATGTTTATGAACTATTATTTTTGAGATATTTGCTTACTTTCGTGGACATGAGGAACGGGGGAGGGGGTTTATAAATAGTAAGTCTGCTTACGTAATAATTGAACTGTATATTTTATTATTCTTTTTTTGTAAAGTTCGTGAAGCTCTTTTCTTTAAAAGTGAATCGAAACTTTTCCTACTTATCTATGTTTGTCATAATATTTTCTATCAATATGTATACATACATCAAATAACTCTATATAATCAAGTAATTTGATAGTCATATTTCTTTAATATAATTAAATCTTTACAAGATTCATCGAAAGGTCACAAATGGGGACAATTTTTTTAAATAATTAATAACGGAAATGTTCACCGTTATTTCAAGGATCTCGATACACAGGATAGTTTATTCGATGAATCCTGTAGTACACATTAACGTTTTATAGGCAAACGTTTGCCATATAATAGCTATATTATATAGCTAACCAACGATGGTTTTTTACATTCTCACCCAAGGGGGTGATTATAGGACACAAATATTTAACAGTATGTTCCTACGTTACAACAGCGATTAAATTTCAAGTTAAAAGTATAGTTACTGATTATTATGTTTTAAACACACGATTACAGTTCTACCCATATTTTATAAACTTACTAAACTACTAACATCTAGGCAATATATCAGTTTGCAAGAATAAAATTATTATTTTACTATGCTTATGATGAGATAATGACTGTAAAGAAAAAAAATATAATAGTTAAAATCGGTTCTGCAGCTAAAAATTCTCACACAGCTTCGAAACAATAAAACAGACTCGGAAGCAAATTTCTACGGGAGGTACTCCAATAAGATTTTATTTGTGACTATGGTTTTTACAGGACTCACTGTAAACATCAATTATTTTACTTATTAAAGATATATAGAATAACTATATCTTTGGTGAAGTAAATAAGCATATGCTATGACTAGCGCCGGTATACTGTAACTTTTAATCGTGTTCCGATGCCAACATTAAATTTGGGATCTGTTGTATGTTTCATAATAAAACGTCATATTTGCCTTGACGGTCGTGGTAAGCGACATTAAACACATTACTTATTTGGCACAAATATATATATTTATAGACATATATTTTACATACATTTAAAGAAAGACATACGTTTTATCTATCTGTCTCCGTATTGCCAGACGTACGACTGGTACCACTAACTCAAATTTGCACAATACTAAACTTTTATTCCGTGTAATGATTTACATACAACATAAAGTAGAATATTTTACTAACATCAATACCTGATGATGGGACAATACTGTACTATGAAAGTGAAGTGACAGCTGACGCATCACGTGACAAAGAAAACGTCAGGAGCACAGAAGAATAAACGCGTACATAAAACATTTCTATCTGAATTAACATAACTTCGACAGATTATAAAATACATTATTCATAAAAATACATATATGTATAGATGCACCGTTTTGGTCAATGTATTTTCATAACGTAAACACACTTCACAGAAAGAGGTGAAATAGAACTTTAGTGTTTTTATATAACAGGTGGCAACGTCTCACCTGATGTTAAGTGATACCGTCACCAATGGACATTCTCAATGCCAGAGGGCTCGGGAGTGAGGTTCCGGCCTTTAAAGAATTGGTACGCAATACAGTCGGCAACACAGTGGGTAGATGGATAGCCGGATAGCTACCCACTGAAGTGTTTCCGACTGCAGATAGCAGACGTGTATTAGATTGTTTTTATGGATAAGCGAGATATAGTCTATTATATTTTTCATAAAGCTTGTATAAATATATAGTTTATTATATCGTTATATATTATGAGTTTATAATTTAATTACAACTCATTATTTATAACACAAAATCGAAATGTAGTTTTCAAAAAGTTTTACAAACTCCAAAGTTTTAGTTCAAACTACAATATATTTTATGTAAATATTATACGTCGTAATCAATACGATATGAAGGGACGATATGTAACATACATAGAAAAGTTTGAACATACCTACATAAAATATTTAATATAAAATATAATAACATATCAATCATGATAACATACTTAATAATGGAGTACTTGGCACTCGAGTTAACCAGTAAACTTTAAAATATATTTCATAAACGAATAACATATGCAATTAAATTGACACATAAAACAAACACATTTGATATGTAAAATAATTTTTGGCGTGTTTTTGGCACTTGTTTCTAAAATTAAAATAATATACAACATAATTGTAGCTGGATTAAGAATCCTACTTTGTGGTGTGCCTTGTCCACTGTGAACGCAATGCAGTCATCATTTCGCTTCGATTTGGGACTTTTTCGCTTGTCGTTCGGGTGATCGGTGCCGCTAAAGCTTCGGTACCTGGAACTTTCAACGTGGCTCCAGTAGGCTCCTTTATATCCGGTATCTCTCCAAATTCGGATGTACTCTCTGAAGGGCTGATAGGGACAATCAACCTCACACGTCCGTCATCACCAGTTGCGGCTAATGTTCCATTGTGTGATAGAGGCATAATAAAAGCCATGCCCTCTTCGGAACTCAGGTCTGGAGAGGAATCTTTCGATGTCGTGGGTTGACTTGTACTGTAAAGAGAGTTCTGCGAGTGCCCAATGCTCATCTGCGCCATCGCACCAGCCTCATCCGATGATTTTGAATTCTGATTGTATATCTGGTGGTTTAACAGGCTCGATAGATCCGAATTGCTGTAGTGGTTCGTAAGTGGTGGGATGTTTGGAAACGCGTTGCAGTTCTGATAGAACTGATGATTCCACTTCTCATCTTTCCCGCAATCGAGGTCTTGGAATTTCGAGATTAGATAGTTCTGAATCTGCTCGTTGGACATACTGCCGAAATTAGGCGCGGAGCTGGGACCATTACGCTTTTCAGGTGGTGTTAAACAGTATGCAGAGAGACGAATATTGTTGTTTTCGGCATTTTGATTTATTTTTTTAGTGTGTGCTAATATATTGAGCACGGCATCGTCGTTTGGTGAATTTCCGTTACAGAGTCCTTCTTTATCGATGTTTCCAGTTTTTGCCTAAACATGTAATTAAATATATTGATACGTAAACTGCACAAGGTAGAATCAGGCTAGGTTAGCTTTGTTTGTGTCCAAATACATACAAGGTCATCCAAATTATATTTTCAACAACTCTTTCATGGAGGCTTCTGTGTATTTAGACTCATGCTTTATAGCTTTTTAAAGCTACACAATGAGCTTTAACAGTTAATTTAACTATGTTAACTACGAAATATTCTACTACATAAGCTTAGTTAAATAAAAGTGACTAAGGAAAAATCTTTTAGCAAGTTTTATTTTAACATAGAAAGATGTTTCCTTGTTATTTTTGATTTAAACTGATAATGATAATTAACAAAACAAACACAAAAATGAAAAAAAAAAACAACATCAAGAAGCGGGTTAAAACATATTCGTGTAACTAAGATATGAAAATGAATGACATTTTTTTTTTAATTCTTTATTGTTTAGATGATTATAGATGTTGATTGGCTCGCGGTGTGTTTTGTTGATTCAATACATTTTTATAAGTACAGTGCAGTTTTATAAGGCTTTCCGTTTATAAATAAACTCAACCATAGATGGTGAAACAAAGATGTTAAATGAATAAATTATAAATTTTAATCTTCTAATTCTATAAAAGGACTCCTTTTATATATATATATATATAAAATAAATTTAAAAATATATATAAAATAAATAAAAATTAAAATAATTACATTTTTAAGGTTAGTTACTTCCAATTATGATTATATTTAGGTTAAGAATAGTGTAAATACTTTCTATATTGATATTACGATATATGTCGTACGCGTGTGTTTTTAACCCTATACTGCACTTTGTAGTTTTATATTTCCGCAATTAACACTTGCTTCCGCAGTAAACATTGTGTAGAAAATCGTCGTGAAAGGTCTTTATTTACCTCAACCCAAGTCTAAATATCAGCAGAGTTTTGCCTAAATAGTGATAAATATTATCGTTTTCCTATAGCACATCATAGTACGTAAATGATTAGGCCAGCAACGATTCCTTTTTTAAAGCATAAATTATTTGTTAACTCACTTCGAAAAGCCAAAAGTTAAAGTATACGACGTATGCTCGACCATACATTAAAAGATACATGGAAGTCGTTCCACCGTTCATACGTCGATGGATGGTCGGGGTATCAAATGATTCATTTTTGACATTCATGACATTTTCAGCGAAGATTAAAAGAACATCAACTGAAACGTCTTAAAATCCAAAACTCGTGCCGCCGCATCGCAGATACCAACTTTCAAATGTGATACACATATCGAATATTAAATAATTGTGGTTTAATACAATTAGTATTGATAATAATAAAATACCAATCAATAGAAATAAAAATTTTTTTTAGGACTTTTGAGATCATGTTTAGGTCGGTTCTATTTTAATAAAATATACCATAATCACTTTACAAGTTAAAATTCTAAAGTACTGGTTGTAAATGCAAATTTACAATTAATTTAATTTGTTTTTCTTGACGTTCATAAGTGTACATGTTTACTTATATGAATAAAGATATTTTGATTTGATTTGATTAAACGAATTTTTGTTAAGTTTGACGAGCGATGTTTTTATGAAGTTTTAAATACATTTTCAATTAAAAAAATAAATCTCCGACCCACTTTCCTTTCATTATATTGACGGCTGATAGTCAATTGACTTAGTTCACCATAAGCCCAATCAAAATGGATTATTGAATGGTTTGTTATTCGGGCATTATTTTGTCGTCGTCTGTGTACTCGATTAGAGTTACGTTCGCGAAACAATCAAGCTGCTTTTAAATAACGGTGTTGATTTTTCCTTCATTTCCCATATTAAATGTCTTTCTAAAAATATATGTGGGTCAGGCACAGAAGGCTGGTTTGAATAAAAAAAATGGTCACGGAAATAAATTAGCCCATTCTCCTATATTGTTGTGTATGTTAATGGCAACATTCAATTCTTTTACGCTACATGTTGAAGGTATATTTTTTCTGGCTTTGTGGTATTTCTTTTTTTTAGAGAACAGGTTGCAAACGGGCAGGAGGCTCACCTGATGTTAAGTGATACCGCCGCCCATGGACACTCTCGATGCTAGAGGGCTCGCGAGTGCGTTGCCGGCCTTTTAAGAATTTAAAAGTGAATTTAGATGGTTTAAACTTTTATAACTTTTTTTTATTATACGTATTATTATTTCAATAGATGATAGATGGAATGAACAGGTGGCTCGTAAAAAAATGATAAAATAAACCATAACATGCACACATCAAATAAATCTTATAAACGTAGAAATACACCAATCTTAACTATAATTAATTAAGGGGCTTAAAACTTAAATTTTGCTTTATCTGTGAAATTGTTTATGTTAACTCTTTCATCTGTATGGATGGATAAAAGCTAAATGTTATTTTTTTATCACGAATCGAAAAGCTGCCATTTCAATGTTTTATATTACTTCGTTAACAATGGCAATTGCATTGCAGATATATGTAAATCGTTACAAATTGCCAAAAAAATCGTTAATACATATATGCAATTGAATGCTTTTCAAATTTATTTGAATACTGTTTTGTTAGCTAAATAGCAAATACTGTGGTGTTAGCAGCATGAGTAGTTTTGGCCTAGTGGCTAAAGTCGATTATTCTGTGAACCAATGACATTTATTTCTATGTGAGCAATCAGCATTCGCTCCAACGGAGAAGGAAACCGGCTTGCTTTAAACCCAAAGAGTCGACTGCATGGGTCCGGAACAAGAAGCTGATCACCTACTTGCCTATTAGATTGACTAATGAACATAAAACAGATACAATAAACAGATATAAATATTAGGCCTAGAAGATCTCTTTTTTGATTTTGCGCCACTGATTTATTGTATTTTGTTCATATTTAGAGAACTGTCTGAACATTAACCTTCGTGACACAATGTTTTATAGATATTTTAACTATTCCTTAAGAGAATTTAGTGGCTTACTTATATATTAAATTCTCTTACGAATTTACGAAAAATCAAATAATTTTATATTCTAATCAATATACAGTTTACCCTCATAGTTTTGATTTAGCATTCTAATGTATTAAAGGCTCTTTATAAGTTTATAGGCTCATAAGCCGAGACAAAAGCTCACTAATCGAACAAAAGATCGTAATTTCGACGGCGCAGGCAGTTTTCATAACAACCCACTGACTCAGGCGGCAATCATGTATCAACTGTCTGAACCATACTGTAATTAGAAATATAAACGTAATTGTCTGCATACTTAGAAATTAGGAAATCAGTGATCCGATAAAAAATATCTTTGTCAATGAATCCGTGATAGCCGGTGTCGGCACTGACACTGAGTGTCTAGTCCATGACACTGACAAGCGTCATAGCGAATGAATGAAAGAATATTTCGCACTGTGCTGATACTGTGGCTTCACTGATATATGTATATAGGCCTTAATACTCCGGTTATACGTAAAAAATAATATTAGTGTATGTTTTAAGTATAGGGATGCCTACAGGTTCAAATTCAATTACGTGGAATAAGTGATACCTTGATGATCTTTTGTTCCAAAATAAACGTTTTTTTTATAGTTTTAAGCCCCTTATTTTATATTGAACTTTCCACTAACCTGAGGAATAAGCGTAAGTTGTTGAGCGTTGATTGGTCGGCTCGATCCCTTCTCCCGCTCCTGCAAATGAGACACCAGGGCTGCAATGTGTTCCAGTAGTTCCTTATTGTGAACTAGGAGCTGATGTGTACGGGACTGTAAAGATTTAACAAATGGTTAAAATATATTTTTAGAAAGAGTAGATTTTTGATAACCGACCAGGTCTTTGCGGCCCCCTTCTCCTTTCTCTATCACGTGGATAGAAATTCAATATTAAAATCATAATTGCTATCGTTTTTGGGTGTAACAGAGTACCAACTCCCGCGACCCTTACGGCCAATTTGTAATTTTATCTATATTTACAAAAGAAATAAATGACGCTACAACTTCTTAGATCTGCGCCTCATATTTCAGTATCTGTTTCATAATAATTTGTTGCACTAAGAAGAATAAGAAGCACATGTATGAAAATCATCGTTACGAGTAAAGTGAGTCAGTAATGCCTCCGTTCCGCTCGCAGTGGAAGGCTGGCATAAAGCCAGCCACGATGATTTTTTTAACCGTTCGAGTGTATGTTAAAGGCGCACAGAAAGTCCATTGGTGCACAGCCGAGAATCGAACCTACAACCTCAAGGATGCGAGTGGTTCATTCATAAACCTCTGGGCTAACGCATCACTTAACAAGCTAAGTAAAAATATTCGACGTATGTAATGTATATATATATATGTAAAAATGTTCTTCACATACCTGTGCCTCACACCGCGCGGCCTGTTCTGCGGCAAGCTGGTCGCGCAAAAGCATAAGTTGGGCGACAGCTGCCCGGGTTTGTTGTGCTTGTTGTTCGAGCCTCTCCTTCAACAATTGCAGCTGATGTTGAGCTGTCAACGGTGTAGCGCCATCGTCTGGCATTGGTGAGATCTCTACTTTGGTTATGCATTCCGGTAGGTCTGGGAGGTTTATGCTTGGAACACCGGGCTGAAAAGAATTAAAGTTTAAAGAAACAAGCAAGAGTGCTAGTGGTTAATAATAATCTTACACGATGACACTGCCACGTTACAATGTTTTTTTTTAACCGTCTTCATACAAACTGGAGGCCGTTATAGACATCCAAATTATCTTCATTTAATTTTCTTGTGACGTGATCAAACAATAGAAATAAGTCATTAAATAATTTTTAGACCATAAATTTTTAAAGCGAACATACACATTAATATACATTTATCGATTGTTATAACGAGTAATATTTTCATTACCGTCAACACAGCAGTGTTAAAAATTTGGCTTCAAAATGTTGTATATTTTTTACAATGTTATAAATTTTTTCATTGGGTTTATTTACCCTGTGATATACAGAGAACTGAGAAGCATGACTTCGTTGGGTTAGTGTAATAAGACAAATTTTTAAAATAAGTAAATGGTTACTCTTCAAAAGTATTATATTTGTACCAGTCAGGCAAGAGCTAGTTAAATATGTTGAAATAATATTTATACCACAAGCATGCACGTATTGTCAGGTAAAAATCATATCAATTGTGTCAGGCACTGGAACTGATATGATCTGGGCAAATCACATACTTGCCTATTACATTAAAAATGATCATGAAACAGATTCAGAAATCTGAGGCCAAGACCTAAAGAGGTTGTAGCGCCACTGATTTTTTTTATGGATTATGATGATATTAGATCCTCGTAGCTAAGTTATAATTTGGTGTTTGAAGCATACGCAATTACTCCGCAATATTTTTTACTAAATGAGGATAGCTCGTTATTTGCACAGTATTTCCGCCGATGCATAATCCTTTCATTAAAAAATACTTCACCACTATTTACATAAAGCGAGCCGTTTCGTTTCTTCAAGCGAGCTCTTTGCTGGGCATTAAGGTTATACGTTTGAAAAGTTTCAATCAGATATTTCTAACTAACTAACTACTTTTTATTACTAACTTTGTAATTTTAGTTTAGAAAGCTCGCCGATCGTAGTACTGAGTCAACGCGTACCACGGGAAACAATTACATTAATGATATCTAAATGAATATTTTACTGGTAACAGTAATTTACACGGACAAATAAAGTCTCACAAGTCCTTTTTACTCTTGATAAACAAACATTTACTTTTGTAAATATATATATAGCTGAGTAGGGTCTTTTCTATTTATTTTCAAAATAATTTAAAAAGCTATAGACAGCTAGTCTGAAATTAAATGGAATTGACCCTTTATCACTCATACATAAATACTCAAGTCCAATCCAAACATACTTTTATGAGACATATAGAATTATCTCTTATTTCGCTGCCTAATTATTTTCTCAGTTATTAGCACTGGATCTTAATCCAAGATCTCGAGAAGATTCATGATCATTTTTAAGTCTAATAGGCAAGTAGGTGATCAGTCTCCAGTGCCTGACACACTGACGGACTTTTTGGGTCTAAGTCATGTCGGTTTCCTCACGATGTTTTTCCTTCACTGTACGAGCAAATGTTAAATGCGCACATAGAAAGCCCATTGGTCCACAGCCGGGGATCGAACCTACGACCTCGGGTATGAGAGTCGCACGCTGAAGCCATTAGGCCAACACTGCTCTTAATACTTCAATATGATACACATGTTTATTCATCATTTAAGATATAAATATCATATAATACAAAGAGATTCATTGAAAGATCTAAATAAACAACCCATCAACTCATGAACTGTTTTCCATCGTCCATTTCGCGTAAATCAGAATTGTTTTATAATTGTTTGAATTGCTAGAATTTTGTACAGGTGTAAATATACATATATTGTATTCGTAGATTAACTAACAGACTAACTAAGACTAATCAATAGACTCGCACACTCCTTTTAAATGTCCGCATACATTTCTTGTCTAACCTTAAATCATTGACTTATGTGTGTTCTTCATATAGTAAGTATATATGTAAGTCTATTTTGTTATAAAAACATTGTAGTCCAAAATTTTTTTTTTTTTTAAACTAGTTTTGGGTTTTATAGTAAGCCAACAATAAATTATTTTAACTAGATAAAATAATACGAATATCACAACTGAGAATAGAATTGTAATAACGATCTCCCACGTCGAATTCGAGAAGTGTAATAATAAATCATACATATAATATTTGAAGTTGGCTCTCCCAATTTTGACGTATGCGATAGGAGTGTCTTAATCAGAATGTACTTTAGATTCGAGGTCAAACGAGATTTTATACTACATATAATCAATTTGTGATGATGATTTTGTATGATATTCATTATTTTTCCTATTCTAAAAGTTCTTAGTTTGAAAAATGAGGTATATAATATTTTTAGGAGTCATGACACTCATATATTTAGAATATATATAAAAATCGAATGAAATGAATTAGGGTTAAAACCACGTTAGAAGGACCATAGATATTGGACGAGGAGGAGAGGGAGACACTCCATCTCTATAAGCGTACGGCACCTCGATCTGAAGCACCGCCGCTATCTCGAAATGAAACTCGAAATGGAGTAGTAATTGTTCCGTATATTGGTCGAACGTTAGTGATGGTAAAACACAATTATAAAGCGAAGCAAGCTTATGACTAACGTCCGTCCGGCACGGCTGCGTAAATCTATCTAAAGTATTACAAATAATAACTTAAAACTAAGCCTTAAAACTACACGCTGGTAAAAGGGGCCGACCGTCCCTTTTGATACCTGCGTAGCCGCCGACCGTTTCGTAGAACAACATCTGGCTGGCAGCTTCGTTTACATTGTTTCTTAATTACATTGTTCGTTGTCCGTAACAGTCTCCCCTCAGCGAAACCTTCCTATGATGTGAAGCTTTCCGTAGGTAGGACAACGATGCGCGTCACCGGTCGTCTCAGCTTATGAAGCTTTGTTTCCACTTCTACCGATCGGGTTTCTCCATCAGGCCCTTCATGTGTTTTCGTAACAATTCCCCGCGGCCACACATTGCGCGGCAGCAAGGGATCCATAATGATGACTACATCTCCGATTTTTACAGAGCTTTTCATCCTGGGCGTGTGTCCCTTGGAGTTTAAGGTAGGAAGATATTCCTTAACCCATCTTCGCCAAAATTCGTCTGCTAATGCTTGCGCCGTCTTCCACGTTTTTTTTGCAACGTGCGTTGAGATGCCTAATATAGGCATTGCATCTGGAGCTCCCAGCAGAAAATGATTTGGAGTTAAAGCCTCTGGGTCGTCTGGATTTACTGGAACGTGCGTTAGTGGCCTTGCATTCACACTGTACTCTATTTCAGTCATGAACGTACTCAGCGTTTCCTCCTTAGGGTACTTCTCTGTCATGACGATTCTAATGGCGTTTTTTATTGTTCTTATTAATCGTTCCCATGCGCCGCCTTGATGCGGGGCTCCTGGAGCAATGTATCGCCATTCTGTCCGTTGAACTAAACATAAGTTCTCGATCTCTGGAGTCCATTTTTCCATCGCTTTCCTTAGCTCTAAGTCTGCGCCTTTGAAGTTGGTCGCGTTATCAGAATATATAATTTGCGGCCAGCCTCGTCGCGCAGCCATCCTTCTTAGTGCCATCAGAGCCGAGTCCGTAGAAAGCGATGCAACTATCTCAATATGCACAGCTCTAGTACTTAGACACGTAAATATTGCTCCCCATCGCTTTTCATGACGGCGTCCTATTGTTACACAAATGGGACCGAAATAGTCCATTCCACAGTTCGTAAATGGTCGAATATTAGCTTCGGTTCGGACTCTAGGTAGTAAGCCAAAATTGGGTTTTGTTGGCGCCTTTTTTCTAAGCACACACAATGTGCAGCTACGGGCTATGCTACGCACCGTAGGCCGAAGTCGAAGTATACAATATTTCTGTCGAAGATCATTCACGACGCGTTCGTTGTTAGTGTGCAGCGCCCTTCTATGCTCTTTCATAATTATTAACTTTACAAACATATGACGTCCATCTAATAGAATAGGATTTCTTGTCTCCTCTGCTATCGGTCTTTGTAACCGCCCACGTACACGGAGTAACCCATATTCATCAAGAAACGGATCGTATTTAGCCAAACGGCTTGTTTTCTTGATCGGCTTTCTCTTCTTCAAGGTGTCCATTTCGTCTTGGAAGCTTTGCTCCTGCGACTCGCGTAACCACGCCCGCTCCGCTTCTTTTAAGTGGCTTACGCTTAATTGGGTACTGCGATCCTTAAGCTTTCGTATAAATAATTGGACGTAAGCTGTGGCTCTAATCAGCCGTTCATACTGCGAGAATCTTTCTATATCTGGTAGATCGTTTCTGATGGCTCTCCTTTCGGTTACGGTCAAAGTCAGCACTTGTGGCTCGCAGCATTCTTTTGGCCAGGTTTCTTCAGGCTCGTAAAGGAACGCTGGGCCCACAAACCACCGGTCATTGTCAGCTTTGTGGTCCAACGTTATTCTTGTAGCATCATCCGCTACATTTTCTCTGGTCGGGACCCAGCGCCATTGACTAGCATCCGTCGTTTCAGTGATTTCAGTCAATCTATGTGCTACGAATGGTGGGTGCCTCGCTTTATCACTTCTGATCCACTGTAATACCGTCGTTGAATCCGTCCATAGCACGATCTTGTTTGGTTCAATTCTGTGACCTTCTCTAATGGCCACAGCTAATCTCGCTCCGATTAGGGCTGCCTGTAGCTCTAGCCGAGGTATACTCTGTGACTTAATAGGTGCCACACGTGCTTTCGCTGTGATGAGTCTGACGTCAATTACATTGTTTCCAATTCGCCAATATGCCACACTCGCATGTGCCTGTTCAGATGCGTCACAAAACACATGCAATTGCAGCTCAGCTCCCCTCGTGTAATTATACCATCTAGGTATCTTCAGTGTTTTTAGATTTTTTAACAGGCTCAACCACTGTTTAAACTCAGTAGCTTGGTCAGTAGGAATTTCTTCATCCCACCCTGTCTTTAATCTCCATAACTGTTGTAGAATTATCTTCGCCGTTACGGTATAATAACTTATTAAGCCTAGCGGATCAAAAATCGACATAACGGCTCCTAAAGCTTCTCTTTTAGTTGGCTGCCTGATTCCCTGTTTCACTTCTTGAGGAACTCTGTGAAGGCTTGTGTTAAAAGAAAGTACGTCTTCAGTGGCTTCCCAAATTATTCCTAATGTCTTCTCATAATACAAGGGTGTGGTTCCCAACTCTTTGGGGCTTGTAGTGCGAAGCTCAGGTGGCGTAGCTTCCACTATTCTTTGTGAGTTTGAATTCCATCCAGCCAATATAAACCCGGCATAGCTATGAACTTCAATCACTTCTTGCATTGTTTTTATGGCTTCGTCTTCGGTATCAAAGCTATCTACGTAGTCATCCATATAATGATTTTTTGTTATAGCATTATAAGCGTTTGGATGCGTAGTACGGTAGCACGAAGCATTGTAATCCCTTACGCTGTGTGCTAGAAATGGCGAGCTCTTAGCGCCAAATATCAATGAAGTCATAACGTATTCTTTTGGGGGCTTATCTCGATTTTCTCCACGCCAAAGAAACTTTTGAGCAACTTGATCATCTTCGTTCACTTTAATCTGCAGGAACATTTCTCTAATGTCAGCTGTTGTCGCGTATTTTCTTTCGCGAAACATAAATAATATACCAGGCAATGATTGCAATAAGTCTGGCCCGTCTAGCAACTCATCGTTTAAGCATACTTCATTTGATCTTGCCGCTGCATCAAATACTAGACGAACTTTTCCCGGTTTATTAGGGTTTGTAACAGCAAAATGAGGTAAGTACCAATCTTTTGATGTCGGTATTTCGGGTCTTTCAATAGGGCGGGCGTAATTCTTCTCCAACAGGTTATTTATTTGTCTCGTATATGACTGTTTAAACTCATACGACTGATCCATTTTCCGTTCAATGCTTTTAAGCCGCTTAAATGCCATATTATAACTTTCTGGGAATTTCGTGTTATCAGTCTTCCATGGCAATCCCAGGTAGTAACGCCATTCTCGTTTCTCTATTGTTCTATTGAACAATTGAACTGCACGTGCGTCGGCGCTTGTTAACCTTTTTTTATTATTTATCCCTAAGGCATCTATTGCAAAACTTTGTTTTAATATCGCCTCTAGACGCTCATCCATTGTTTCTTTGTAAACGTCGTTTTCTGCCGCCTTTTTCATGCAGTACAAGACACGTTCGTTGTCTTCCATTAAACTTCGTTTAGGTGCTGTTCCATGTAAAATCCAGCCTAAACGTGTTAAAGATGCAGCCGGTTCGTTCTTCTTTCCACTGTATACTTTTCTGGAAACGATTAGATGCCAATTGTCTGCTCCAATTAATAATTGTGGTTTAGCTTCGCCGATCATTTGTTGGAGTGGTAACTTAACCAAATGTTTGTAGCGCAAGTTATTTGCGCTAATTCTTTGGCTACCAATATCGAAATCACGCATCGTTCGCGCTTTCAAAGTGTAACTAGCCCCTCCGTCGTAGCGACCGACGTCAATTTTGACATGTTGACTCTCAAAATCTTTCGTTTCAGAACTAATTCCTTGAATTTTCAGCGGCTTGCTCGGACCGCTCACACCTAATTCGAGGGCTAACTTTTCCTCAATAATTGTTATAGTCGACCCTTCGTCCAATAGAGCATGAGTTTTTACGACCTTTCCATTTCGACCACTCACAGTTACGGGACATACCTTAAGCAAGACGGCTTGACATTCATCCCTTGCAGTCATAGAGGTCGACATAACAACTTCAGACTCTGAGTTGGATGTTGATGGTTGCGCCAACAATGGTTGTTGTTGTGGCTTGTGCACTACCCAATGCAACAACCTATGGTGCGCTTTTTCACACCCATCACTGCCACATCGCTTTTTCCTGCACTCTGATCGTCGGTGATATTCTCCAAGGCACAAAAAACATGCCTTTGCTCCTCTCATTTTATCCCATCGTTGATTAAGATTCATTTTCAAAAACTCTTCACACTGACTTGCATTATGGTTGCCGTTACAGCATAGACATCTGAGTTTCTTCTGTGTTGAGTAAACGCGCTCGTTCGTTCTTAATCTAGGTTTACTTGTACCGAGCGATGTCGCTGTTTCTATCTTACGGCTATAGTTGAAAGTGAGTTGTAAGCTCGCTTCTTCCAAGAGGTATTTTGAGAGCGTAATGAGAATTGGTTCTTTCTCATTACTGTTCGCCTTACCGTAGTCCGTCCATCTAGCCTGATAGTGCAGGTTAAGTTTAGATACTATTTCTCGGACTAAGGCCCCGTTATTCGTATAGCTTCGATCGTTTACACTTTTCAATAGCCACGCAATGTTTTGCACTTTTATTGCAAATTGGTTAAATTCAACCGCTGTATATCCCGGTCTGGGTAATTTCTTTATTTCTTCCAGCGCTTTATCAATTATAATCTCCGGTCGGCCATAACACTGATCTAGTGCATTCATAATAAGCTCGGGATCGCAAGCAGTACTCAATAATACAGCGACTGTTTCTTTAGCGGCTCCCGTAAGACATGTGCGTAATCTTGCCATGTTTTCTGCTTTAGAGTATTTGTAGAGCTTCGTGGAGTCTTCATAAGCAACTTTAAAGTAAAGCCAGTCGCAGACATTTCCGTTAAACTGCATCAGATCTTGAGCATGTCGTACGGGGGGTCTGTCTGTAGCTATTTTTTCAAAGGCTCCGATAAGCCGTTCTATCGCTTGATCTCCGGATCTTATTATCGGTACGGAGGCCTCTTTGATAGGTGATATGGGCCGCTCTATTTCCCGACACACATTGTGTTTGAATGGCTCCACGCGTTCTGGGAGCGCTGTGTCTTCTTCCCTATCACCTTGAGATAGATTATTCACCTCGCTATGACTTCTTAGCCATCTATCTACCATTGCAGCGGAGTTATGTCGGTTCCGTTGTTCTGGCAAGCATTCGACGATACTCTCTTCGTCAGCTCTGCTTAAGTCAACGGCGAATCGCTCATTTAACAATTTTATTTCAAGCTCCATCTCCTGTTCCATCTCCTGCTGCTTTAATTCGAACTGTTTCCTTATATATTCTTTTTTCAATGCGACTAAGCGTCCTTGGGCTTCGTACTCAACTTGCTTTACACGGGACGCCTTCGACCTCATTGTATTTCTAGAGGTCTGTGACGCTGAACTCACAGGTAACAACGTTGAATCAACGGCTTCATTCCTCCGTATTGATTGAACTGACTCCCTGTCGTGTGTAACATCAGCTAGTCCACGTTCTAGGACTTTCGATGGTGACTGTAACGGCACGTTCTCTGTCCGTACATCTTCATCGATTTCATCTGCCCTCCTCGCTTGTCGGCTTCTTGTGTTCATTTTGAAGTCGATTGTATTCTTCGCTTCGATGAACTGGTGGATAATGCTTTCCGTCGGCGACCCACGACAGCAGTGCGTCGATGCGGTGAGTCACTTTGTACAGGCAATGAAGTCAACCCTCTGCACGTACTCCTGGGATCGCAGGTAGTACTGCCGATGAAAATCTTCCTGGGATCGCAGGTAAAATCTTCCTTCTTCTCGGCGTCGATGCGTTGAGTATATTTCTTCTGGTTATCCGGCTCGAAGGACCAAAACTATAAGCGTACGGCACCTCGATCTGAAGCACCGCCGCTATCTCGAAATGAAACTCGAAATGGAGTAGTAATTGTTCCGTATATTGGTCGAACGTTAGTGATGGTAAAACACAATTATAAAGCGAAGCAAGCTTATGACTAACGTCCGTCCGGCACGGCTGCGTAAATCTATCTAAAGTATTACAAATAATAACTTAAAACTAAGCCTTAAAACTACACGCTGGTAAAAGGGGCCGACCGTCCCTTTTGATACCTGCGTAGCCGCCGACCGTTTCGTAGAACAACATCTGGCTGGCAGCTTCGTTTACATTGTTTCTTAATTACATTGTTCGTTGTCCGTAACAATCTCTAACACTGTTTTCGGCGGCCCTATGCAGGAATCTAAGTTTAGATAAATACGAATTAATAATAAAGTATAATAGATTAACCCACTTGAAGTTTGCAGAACACCCGATTTAATTTGCCGGCCGATGCAACGCAGTATGATGGAGAAGAGAAGAAAAGTTATAAAAGTAGTACATAATTAAGAAGAATAATTAAAGTAGCAAATGTCAGAATATAAATAAACTTAAGTGAAAATGGGCTTGGAAAGATGGGCAGAGAAGTGGAGTAGCAAAGTATTAAACTGCCCAAGGTACATTAACGCAAAAGAGGAAGACAATTTAAAAGGTGGATAGACCAGGTTAAAGAAATAGCAGACAGTCATGGCGGAATTTGGAGTAGGTTTGAAAATGACACATAGAAATCTAGAAATATTAAAATTAAAAGTATGTAATAATAGGCTTTATTATTTTTATTATTCTAACCAGATACGATATGGGACATTTATGGTGTATTGTATAATTTATCTGTGACTAGTATTTAGTTGATCTTTCTCGCAGAATTAGGATAGAAGACGGACAGAAGATTGTATATTGTCCCGTATTAGAACATGAATTTATTATTTTGTATATAAAAGCGTGGGTTTATTGGAAATTCTTAGTAATACTAATACATTTTCTACACAATACCTATTATTGTGCGGTGGGTTGAGAAACGAGTTAATCTGATCTTGAAAATATTAATATCCATCTGTAAGAAATATGTTTTAAAAACGACGGATTTATAGTTATTGGTTTCCATCTTTCGAAGTGATATTTTAAAATAAATTTAGGTATAGGTGTGATACTACTTAAGTATTAGTAGTATCACACCTATACCATACCGTTGCCCATGGAATGCGGCGCCGGGAAGAGGAGGTGACGCCAGCTTATAAGGATACGATTTCTATGTTAGGGCTTGGTTTCACAGGGTAATAGTCTAAGTCCATTAAGACACCCCCAGTCGAAACTAGCAACTTGATGATGGATGACGTAACTTTGAATTTTACTAGGCCGTGAACACAATACATGAATGAATAGAATCTAAGGCAGCTTTTAATAAAAATAAAGGTCTAAATGTCATTTTATGTATAAATGTGTGTGTAAAAATCTCTAAAGAGGAGTGTAATTAGTAAATTGATTTCTTATATATTGTTCAATAAATTTGTTATTATATTGTAAAATAAAGTTCAATCTTTCATGTCGTAGCTTAGTATTCCATTTCTTTCTTTGTTTATCGTCTTAAATAGACAGGATTTGGATTCAAACTAAGGTTATTATTATTAATACAGCTAAAGAGACATTACAACTCCCGAGAGGCTAATATATGGCTGCGAAAGCTACAACACCGAACATAATATAAAAATAATGCTAAAGTTGTTAACAAAATAAATAAGAAACTCAAGACTTCCCACGCCATTATAGTCCGGGAATACGCTAAAGGGTACATAGTAATAAACAACAAAACCAATGTGAAATTAAATTAGTTTATACTTTTGATTTCTTGAGAACTTGGCTTCATTCAAATAATGAAATGAAATAGCAATTTTATAGAAGTTTAAATTACAATCAGAATACCTTGAAGCTAAGTTAATTTACTATTAATAAAAAGAAAATATTCCTTTTATGTTTTGTGTTCTTGTCGGATATTGCTTTTATTACCTCGCTTCATTAATATTTTCTTTTGTCAAAGTAGAGTTAATTTCAAATGGCAAAGAAAACTGCACGACCTCACAAGATGTTGATTCTTGAAAATATAACAATCGAGAATAATAAACAATTTATAAATTCCCTAATTTCCAAAAAAAAAAAACTATTTTTAGTATAACTCATATCATATAAAGTCATACTTTGGTACATTTTTGAAAAAGAATATCTTCGTTAAAGATCAGTTTTGATACCATACTTTCGCCTAGCTTTTTTATTATATGTCTGCTGTGCTATGTGCTTCTTTTTGCTGGGAGGAAGTACAGCTCTTAGTCTTTTAATAACGGGCAAGCCTGTGCTGTCAAGTACCTCCTCATGGCATCATCTTAATCAATTAGTAAGGGTCTTCTGTTAGATTGGGAGTAAGTCATAGCCTTCATAATACGTAGGATCATCTTAACATTTACGAATTTGACAGCATATAATTCATCATGCATCAGTGTGATTGTCGTTAATCAAGCGATATTCAATGGCAGATGCAGCATAATCAAAAGGTGTAAGATCCGGAATCTTAGAATACATTTATGATTATAATTGGATAACAGCCTCATTCGACGTCGTTTCATTAATCATAATTAATTGAGCGACGCAGAATGTTCGCACGAAACTACAATACATAATAAGTAACATATATTTTAATAAGTGATTATTGTATCGAAACTTATGCGGCATCATATTTTCTCTATATATTTAAACATAGAAACAAAATTTTCGCAACTGCATTGGAACTTTCGCGGAGTCTCAATGATACAATTCTTTTAAAACCATTGTTGTCGCAAAAATAGATTCCTGGCGCTGTTTGTTTTCAATCTAGTCAGTTATTTGAGTTTTTAATTTCAAACTTTTCGGTCGCATACGTATATTTTTTATTTACGAGCGGAATATGACGAACCCGAAATGTGACATAGAACATTTTTGACAAAACGAATAAATTTTGAAAATTGAACATAATTTTTTTGTTTATCACAACATAACATATCTTATTCATATAACGCACATATGAATATCACTAGGTATATCATTTATAGATTTCTTTTATTTTTTTTACATTTATAGGTAAATTTATGAGCTTTTAAGCTACAACGCCCGGATAGGGTATGCCCAAAAATACTATATGAAGTTTTGTTAAAAATTTCTTTGACTAACAGTAAATAACTTACTTGGGTTCGCTTGCTATCCTTCTTTGGTAGTGGGAGATCCAATGTAGTAGGCCGAGTAATTTCTCCGGGATCATCGACTTCCTTAGACGTAGATGGCACAGATTGAGAGGCATACTCTGAGGCCGGAGCTGAAAAAGTTTATATCTTAAGATTTAAATTAAAATCCTTAGTAAATAAATAATAAACCTTTGAAACCCAATAGAATATAAGTGCCTTGATCGAGCTAGATTGTTAAGTCGACAGTTGAACTTGTCAATATACGAATGCTGGTATTATATATGTTATAGTTTCATCGGATGTCGACGCAGATACGTAATTCTACCCGTATCACGTTCCATACAACTGAGCGTTTTTTATGACAGTTTTTGTACCGTACCACCACTTTGCGGAACCCGCTGCCCAACGAAGTTTTTCCGAACCAATTCAACTGACTCCCAAACCCAAAAATCTCAATCTATTTTGACCATCTGAGATACAGTTATATGATTTGTTTTAAACACAGCCACGTATATTTTAATATTTTTTGTACGGTTTTTTTACATTATTTAGTTTATATTGATTTTTAAATATCAAAATATGAGTGTAAAGAGGTTGCAATCTATCCGTCGCCAAAAAAGAATTGTCTTAGCAGGGTTTGGTTATTGGGATGTAGACAGGATATCGATTGTTTCGAAATCTCAATCTCAGATGGCTTTTAAACTGAGATTGTGGAATAATTATTCGGCTGTTAGGGTTCTTCAAGAAATTAGCATTTTTTAAACACTTCAATTCTTAAAAGGCTGCCAACGCACTTGTGATCCCTGTCGCAATGTGAATGTCTATGGGCGGCCTCATTTAACATCAGGGAAGATTCTTGGCCGTTTGTCCAAACTTGTTTGTTTGTATTTACTCCAAATTCATATTTATTTCAAGAAAGACGAAAATTCTTAGATTGCAAATGTGTTGTATTTTATTTTGACATTAATTTAAGTATTGCGGTCGCGTAACCAAATTATAACGGAAATTTGCATTTTCAACGTGCAATCAATCATCAAGTTTTGATGTCACATAAATTGGTTTTAATATTATTGAGCACAACACAACGTGTAATGATTAAGTTTTGAAGTTTTTAATATGGAATCGCGTCAGAACATAACTGTCATATTTGTTTCGTCGCTGCAAATATTATTACTGGCGGCCTGTTCCGACTTCGCACGCCTGCACATACAAATATGTTGGAAATACATATAGCCTGTTACACAGGAACAATGTAGCTTTGTAACGGTGAAAGAAATTGGTTATTATATACAAATACAAAAATAAAATGTTTATTATATTCATATGTATTAGGTTTTTTAATATCTTAGTATAACAGAACATGATACAAAACAACAAAGATGTTTAATAATATGATTTTCTTTTTCAATCTTGATAAAATCCTTTCCCAAAATATAATATATTTATTAGACCAATAGATTATTTCTTACAGAATACGGTTGCTATAGCACCATACATAGGTCTGGTTTTCTTTTTATGTGTACATTTTGTGGATTTTTGTAGTAATAGGCATAGATTATCAGCTTTGGTATACACGACTTCGTCGTAGGTTCGATCCTCGGCTATACTATCAATGGGCTTCCTCTTTAAGTGCACAAACGGTGAAGAAAATTCGGGTGGATGGGGTGTGAATTGAAATGATCACCAATCAGGCACAGAAATCTGTGGCCCAGGCCTAAGAGGATTTATAATCTAAACAATCTTGTAGTTCTTAATTAGTAAGGTTTGCCTTTGATGTTTGAACCAAGAGCAGAGCAAACCGTTTTTTAAAGTTTACAATGCCGCGAAATAGATTGTAATTGTGATTGTATTGTAGTAACCATTTTAATTTTACTGTTATTTATATATATATTAAATTATTTATTTATATTTATTGGTATTTTAAGATACACACTCCTAGTATTGTCTTTTATTAACATAACTTTTACACATTTAAAGAAAACACTTTTTTAATCATGAGCAATTTCTGCAGAAACCCTACATCCTTGAGTCGATACCAACTCCGGGGAAATAAATACAGATAATCCAACATTTTCTAAAGCTATGATACTTTTTGACATTTAACACCTTTGTCTTCAGTCACCGTGACCACGCACGCTGTAAAGCATGCGAAACGTCGGTTAAATTTAAATTATGTTTAAATAATTATAAGTTTACAATAATACATAACTTTAATCCGTTAAAAAAGTGTTTTCTTTAAATACACACTCCTTCAAGAAAAGAGCGTACGAATTATTAAAAGGCCGGCAACGCACGGTTTCCATTGCTGCTTGCCTAATGTAATTTAAAAATAATTAGTACCTATGTACTAATTTTTTATAAGTGTTTAATGTAATAATAGCCGGTTGTATATTTAATTTGATAGTAGCAAAAAAAACGTGAAATAAAATAAAGGGTATCGAGGAAATCAAAGGAAGAATTCGCGCGTTTGGCTGTGATTGGTCAGACAATGAAAAAGATCGCGCCATCGTTTTAGACTTGTTTTATAAAAATCAAAATCAAAATTTATTTATTCAATTTGATGTGACTTAAGGCATGCTTATGAAAGTCAAAAACGTTTACAAAATACGCGAAGGAGCAAAACTACGCCATCCGTTCGCAAAACTACTAGGTCTTGTTCTTAGAAGAACGGGCAAGAAACTCAGCATGTTTTATCCTCCCTCTACATAGAATAATTAAAAGGAAAATGTCATAAACCACAACGTCATTTAAGTTACATAAGTAAAAAATAAAACAAAAATTTGTTCTGTAATTTACCACATTATATTTTTCAAATTTATTATATATTTTCAATCCCAGGATATATGTATATGTCAAAGGAAATAACTGCAACGTACTTGCGTTTCGAGACACGTGCCGATGCATTTTGCTTTTACGGATACGCCTTCGGAATATGTGTCCACGTTTTGTATTGCCTTTTAACGTCATTCGTTTGGAAATAAAATGCAAGAATATTCACGCCAATAAATCGCGTCGCAGACATTTCTTCATTGTTAACATTTCTTAAGAATTTCTTTAAATAAGTTTGTAGGGTGGACGATATTGCCCGAAATAGACTCAATTGTATATTGAATTTTGCCTCAAAGAAATTGAAATATAAATGTGACGACATGTGCAATAATTTCATGAAAGGATATTGGAAATTCTAGGATTACGAAACACCTAATTACCATCCAAACATATTAGAACTATTGGAAGGTTTTCAATAATGTATAATCCTTTTATTGTCAGCAATTACAGCCCATATTTAATAACGCAAACCAGTTTTTCGCTTCAGTCGTTCCACTCTCGACCCTTTGAACAATGAATTTCCTCCTTTTGCACAAATAGGTCCCCTTTAAATCATTAGGTCGTGAATGGCACGATTAAGTTTTACGTTTGTGTTTAGATTATATAATATACATACTAGTAAAAATACTTCATTTTCTTTAAGCTATATATAACATTACTTGATTTCTGAAATTAAAAAAAAAATCAGTAATTGATTTCTGCGCTCAGTGACCACCACTGGTATGAAGCAATTTTATACTTCTTTTGCCGCATTAGGGCAAAATGATGCGCGTACATTTTTACAATGCAAATTTTTGATGACACCGTCACAAAAAACCGACACTCACATACCGTCACAAAAAACCGACACCCGCATACCGTCACAAAAACCCGACACCCTGACCAGTGATACTTTAATAAGCTTTATGAGTATTAAATACGTAATTTTCTATTGTAAGTGTCGTTTTTTTTTATAAAAAACGTAGAATAAGGCGAAAGATAAAATTGTTTGAAAAGCGATTTATCTTTATACTTAAAAGAGTATAACTTCTAACGCGAGCACAAGTACTTTTTCTATAAAATGTATCTTCACTGAGAAATTATGGAGCATTAAAATTTAGCGTAACTTAAAATTATTTTTTTATTTACAGCCACAAAGACAAGATGGCCACACAAGAAAAAAATATAGGAAAGTATAATATTATAACCAACGTATGGCCTCGATTTATCTGTGTAAACTTAAGATAAATATTAGAAAAAACAAAAACCTAACATTATTTACAAATAATGATATTGAACATACTAGGAAAGTGGAATACTACTAGTGACAGTTTCTATTAAAATACCATTTGCTCTTGTGTTCTTTTTTACAATTAACTGTCTTCAATGTCAGTCGGGCATAGAAGGCTGACAACAATAGGGATGACTCTTAAGAGGAAATTAATCAATGAAAAGAAACAGATATGTATATTTCACATGCTCATATGACGCTCAGAAGCTGACTCGGTAACTCGGATTTCAAATATTTCATCTCTTTCTTTTCTTTTTTCATAACGCATTTAAGACCTGAGTTTTCCTAAACAATTGTATTTCGTTCATGATTCAATCCATTGTCCATTTTCATTCAATCAAACCAAATTCGTTTATTCAGTTTAGATACGTCTTAAGGCATGGATGTTGTCAAATGCTGCCATTATGAATGTCAAAAACAAAAACAAAAACTGCCAGGAGACCTTGTTTTGAGAAAAACGGGCAAGAAATGCACAAGGTTTACTCTTCCTCTTCATTATAATTATTCAAAGGAAAATGTCGTAAACCACATCGTCATTAAAGTTACATGCGTAAAACATAAAATAAATATCTGTTCTGTGATTTGATAATTAGAACTATTGCCAAGCGTTTTTAGCTTCTAGGTAGTCAATAACTGAAATATTCAGTTTATTTTTGTAGGTAACATAATGTACACTTATGAACCATGTTCTACTTTAGGTACTTAATAATAATAAATTAAATTAAAAACAGAAATCTGTCCTCTGTCCGCAATAGGCATGGTGAACTAGTAGCACGCACTTCCATCCTCGTGGGAGCAACAATCAAATACGTAGTAAAACTAATATCACCCCATACACGAATTCAAGTTCGACCAGTCACCACAAGTAGAACCCGGTCACAAGTATGACGCATGGCCAGCCATGGGCGCCCTGGCCTATAGATGGTCAAGTAAGTTTTAAACTAAGTAATGAAATCAGTAACAATTTACGCTGGAAATAATGCGCAAATCCGTTAGACGGTTATCGATCAGAGTTTCAGGCGGTTGACACCCTTTAGAAGAGTCAACACCGCCAACTTCTTAGTTTTTTAGGAGTTGTATTTGTAAAGAAATCTCGGCCCTGAAAGGGATTTGGACACGATTTTACAACGATAATAATAATACCTTACTGTATTTCTAATATAAATCTTAAAGCATACATAGAATTAATCCCGAGAAACATACGAGCAACTGTCCTCAGTGAATATGAAATGAGCTACGTAAATATTTATTAAAGGACACCGCGCACGTAAAGTACAGCGAACTTCATGTTTCATGCGATTTGACTTAGTATTATTATACTAAGTATAGATATAGATATTTCTATAGCCTACAGATCAAATGATTAATTGAAAATTAAATTTAGGGCTGTGAAGTTTTTTTGTCAACGGACTGACGGAATACGGAACGGATATGGTTGCGATAGTCAAAGTCAAAAGTCTAAAATTATTTATTATAAATACTGTCGGACTCATAAACTCCATCAAACATGAGGATTACTATGAAATGATTTTTTTTAAAAAGTATGCAAACTTTTTAGATTGAATTATATAAATATGGAGAGACTGGCCCTTAAACTTGAAAAGAGCATTAATTAAAATAGAACTGCAGTAAAACAAATGAATATAGCCGGGAAAAGAAAATTTACTCTTAGTGTCAGATTTGCGTGTTTTTTAAAATTGATGCTTATTGATAATGATTTTATTATTTTGACAATTGAATTATTGTTACCAGCAGAATTGTAGAGTTAGCTTTTTAACTCATCGAGAGTTTCTGAACCAGAAATATGAATATTTCGTCCGAACAAGCTGCTCAAATTGTAGCCTTGGTGCGGGCTTGGATCAACGAACGATTGGTAGAAATTTAAATTTAAACCAGTCTACGGTTTCTAGGATATATAGAAGGATGTGGAGACAGGTTCTTATCAAAGGAGACGTGGTACAGGCAGAACTCGAGCAACCACCGGTCGTAATGACCGATTTATTGTTACAACTTTCCTGCGAAATCGTTTCCTCACGTCAGTTAACATCAAAACTTAATGAAGTGCTGCACAAGTTCGATAATATTGCGAAGAGGTTAGGATACGTACAATCAATTAGCCAGCACGCAGCTTGAATCTTAATCCAATTGAGCAATTTTGGGAAAATCTAAAAAGAGCTGTATATCCGGGAAATCCTGTGCCTACGACAGTGGCACAACTAAGAACGGCACTTTCAGAAGAATGGGACAATATTCTGTAAGATGTAAAATCCTAATCAAATCTATGCGGAACCGTTTAGATTCCATAATAAGAGCTCGTGGAGGTAATACACCTTATTAAACTATAAAAAACCCCTTGCATAAAGTTTGTGTCTATTGTTAAAACCAATTTTTTAATTAAACCAACTTTCTTTAAATTTCAGTTTTTCTTCAAAAAAGTTTTAAGGTCCTTTCCAGTAGACAAACTTCAACTTAAGGATATGACCCTACGCTGTTTTAAAGTAAACGAACCAATCTAGACGTTTCCATTTAAATCTGTGTATAAAGTTTGCATACTTCGTTATAATATTTATTTCAAAGTCATTTTTTACTTTGATGCAGTTTATGAGTCCGTCAGTGTAGGTATAAGGTAACACAATGTACACGTATGAACGTCAAATATAGAAATAAACATTGAATGCTTCTAATTTTAAATTTACTGCCAGTTCTCAAATCAATGGCGTAGAACGAATGAGAAGAACTGGCAATAAACTCTCCGCCACTCTTTTTAATCGCCAAATTCAATTTTTGTTTTACACAAGGTTTGTAAGCTGCAACCATTACACCATGTTCCACATGACATCTAGTAATAAATAATAATATTATAAATTAAAAACAAAGATTTGCCTTAGATTGTCAAAGATCTTTCAGCTCAGGTCAGCAGGAGGTATGGTGAAATAGGAGGACGCACTTATGGATACTTATATAGAAGTCTCAAGTGTCTTCTTTGAATCGGTAATCTCTTCCCTTGAAGTACCCTCACACAGAGTTTCAGTGAGTACAGTTGTTAACGCTGTTATGTATGCGCTTACAGCTATTAAATGAATTAATTTTATTACGAAATTAAGGCTCTCTGTAATCAATCAATGAAGTCAAGATATTTTTTTCTACTATCATACAAAAATTACACTAAAAGTAATTAAACCCAATTGAAATGTATTGAATCATTCAAAACATGGGTGATGTACTAAAATTTATAATTTGTCTACAAAGATTTCAACACGACGAATATCACGAGTCACTTTGGTATTTAATCCATATGAAGACTAACTCGTATTAAATAACACAAAACATATAAATTATATTCTGACTGTAGATGATAAGTGAAACAAAGGTAATAAGTAACACATTCATGTACCTAAAAATTTAAATACTTCCGTGTCAGGAACGCATGACTTTAGCGCGTTGCAACCAAAATGTTTAAAATTTCAGCACCACTGCACCGGGAACATTGTCATTAGTATAGTTCGTAGTCAAAATGAGTGAAATCTTACTTTCATCATAATTGACGTACAGTATCTTAATATATATATTTCTTGTGTGCGTGCGTATGTGACTGAACTCCTCCTAAACGACTGGACCGATTTAGACGAAATTTTTTGTGTGTGTTCAAGGGGATCTGGGAATGGTTTAGATTCACAATTTTGTCCGCTGGACAATGTTTTTTTTAATTAATTTTCAATTTATTAGTTGTTGTTGATTTTGGAATGTTTTACATTGGATCCGACAGACCATCGCAGTGTCAAATTTTAAATAATATTCGAATTTTAATTTTAGTCTGTCCCGAAATTTAAAAAAAGTTTTGTTATCATTGTGTTATATCGTGTGTGACCATGTGCTGGATCGTATAGTATCATAGATATTGTCATAACATTTGAATAATAATTTTCATCAAAATGGCTTATTAAAAATTGAAATGTTGAAATTAAAGACGTGTAGACAGGACAACGTCTGTCGGATCCGCTAGTATATAAGTAAATTATATCTAACATTAGTATATATCTTTTACGATTTGTAAGTTCAAATTATCGTGATTCTTCATTTTTAATTCCTTTTTTAACACTTCTATATTAAATTTTATGTTCAAGTAATATTTAAGTTTCTTCGTGTATTTTCCGTATAATTTTATGTGGAGAAGCTGTTAAAGTTTATTTAACAAAACTTGAGTAATACTTCTGTGGTTTATTTTAGAAAAATGTTTTAATACTCAATTTACTGAGATTGATGACAGCTCCCTGGCGGCCATCTTATATCATTTTCTGTAGTAATTGACGCATGGAAATAGTTTCTCAGACACTGATAAACTATGTTATGTCAGATTTTTGTTTGTTAATTTCCGGAGGGTAAAATACTATTTTAGTAAAAGATTTTTAATCTAATTTCTCAATTATTAATTAGTGAATATTTTTTTAACGATTAAAATATTTTAATATTTTTTTTTTTAAATATTTAAATTTCTTATTATCATCATATTTATCCCTTTTATTTGAAGCACATAATTTACATATGAGAAGTCACACGGTTTCTCAGTAATATTTTTCGTAATATTCTTGTTGAATCCATTTCATGAATTTTATATTTATCAGGCATATAGAACCCAGCAGGGAAGCTCAATCTATTTCAACAAATGAATTTATATTCATAAAATTTAAAAGTAATTTCTAGATGCATCGGGGGTTTTGTAGAGCTACTATTATAACACGTTTTTATCCTCATTTTGTATGATAAGTAATTATGTTAATAAAGAAAAACTTTATAATTATTTCCTTGCCCGTACCATACTTTGAAATACAATACAACAGATGACAAAATATATGGTCTACAAGGTGTCCGCGATTTATATTAATTATTTATAAAAAATATACTACATTACATTTAATATTACATTAGTATTTTTATCTCGATTTCCCGACGATTTTCCAATCTTCTCTTATGTTTCATCAACTCAGATTTTTTGTGGGCGTCCTCTCTTTTTACTTATTTATTTTTAGTTTCACTGATTACTATCCCGGGCAACTCTTGTCTAGCCTGACTACCTCTCGGAGCCATTCATTAGTAATACTTGTCCATTTCTGACGACTAATTAAACTATTTAATTAAACTAATTAAATCTTATAATTAAGCAAATACTAGGCTACCATTATTAAGAAAACATCGTAAAAACGCGGCATCTTTACACGTTGTATTAGAAACGAGTTCATTAAATTCATCATTATGAAAATTACGTCATACATGACGTACAAAGCAGCTGTTTCGTTGGACGTCATAAAAGCGGCCATAAACCCTAATTATATTCCCAAGTCACAATGGAATTTAGACATGTTTTACATGAATCGTTAGGGCACCTGAAATAAAATAGTGCTGGTTTAGAGGTTCAAGCAAGCGACTTGCTACTGAGAGGCTAAGCATTCCCAGTTGTGTACAAATTACTTCTGTGCTTAACTCTTATGCGTACGGTGAAGATAAACGTGGTAGAACTCTTAGTTAGGAACAAGCATATCAGGTAGATAAGGCGGATATATTGGTCTATAATAAAACGCAATCAATAAGTGATTAACGTCAATAAACCATCATTAGTTATAACAATTGTATAATATACACTCGGAAAAAATATAAGGTAATAATTTGATTCAACTAATACTAAACTTATTTTATTTATAAACTTGTGCCAAGTCATTTCGTCGCACTAGCATTGTATGATGTTCAATGCCATGAATGTTTACCGCTAAAGCAGCGGTTTTTTGTTGTCATGTGTAAAATAAAGTCAAAGTCAAAAATCATTTCTTAATGTGTAACACAATGTACACTAACAAAATTTACTGCCACTTTCAAATCAAGGACGTAGTACGGAAGAGAAGAACTGGCAATAAACTCTTCGCCATTCTTTTTAATCGCCAAGATTTTTTATTACTATACTGACTGACTGACAGTTGTCATTATAGTACTAAATATAACTTTAAGACCATACTGATAGATAGAGGAAAATATTGAAAATAGTTCACACTGATAGTATATAGAGTAAAATAAAATTTAGGACTGCCAGATTCAATTTTTCTACACCAGAGAGAACAGGGGCAAACGGGCAGGAGGCACATCTGATGCTAAGTGACACCGCCGCCCATGGACACTCTGGTAAAATCTGATTAGGTGATTTTCCTTTTCGAGTATTTTATAGAAAAATAATATGTTTCCATATATCGCAAGGTATAATGGTGTTAGTTGCTTACGAGCACACTTGATGATTAAAAAGAATGGCGCAGAGTATCCTTTTAGTACCTTTAGTCCCAAAAATCTAATAATCTATGTCTAATTTTTAATTAGATTTTATGTTTTTTAACGTTTTATAAATAAATATTGCTTGATTTGATCTTGCAGGCAATTCGCCAAATTGAGAGATAGTACAATATATTCATCTTAAAGTCTCTTGTAACAGACATTTCCGCTTTGGATTTTAAATTTAATGTTCAGAGAAAATACCGACATTTACCTAACTTTCATCATATTTTTCAAACTAATAAAGCAAGATTTATTAAGAAACAAAAGTACTCTGTCAGGATGTAATTTAACAGCCAATAAACCCTTCTTAACTGGATTTCCTCGGCACTGGCTTTATTAGAGTGAGGACAAATTTTTCAAGAACCACACTAAAATAATTAACGTTTTCGGCATATGCAAGGGCTAAAAATATCTTTATTCTGGCATTTATTATAACGATGTAAATGAGTTTTTGTTTATTATGTAGTCTTCAAAAAAAAAACATCACGCAATTCCTGAAGCAAAGTGCATCAAGAAAATTCCAATAACGGAAAAAATCACGTTAAAGAAAGGTAACATAATCAGTGAAACAAAATGACTGTTGAACATTTTGAGATGCTCGGAGTATTAAAAAAGCGTATTGTGGAATACTGATCGATCCGTCGGCTGATTAGGTATCGCTGGAAAGATGCCGTGGAGAAGGACCTCCAAGTGGTCGATTGTGAAGCGGTAATGGCGTTCTCTAATTTCCAAGTTCAAGTATAACAAATTTCAGTTATAATCTTTAAATAATTATCACAATGTTAACGCAATATGCTGAGTCAGGTACAGGCAAAAGACCGCAGATAAATGAAAAAAATATTTACTTATTTATTTTAAATCTGTGGTAATAACCGTTAGTTTCCTTTATTATGGATATTTCGAATTTTAATTAAACGATTTTAATTAAATATTCTGGCGTTTTAAATACGTTTTTAGCTTATAATCTTTGTACGATTTTATTTTCGACGTATTTGTGTACGATAATTAACTATGAAATTTCTGTGTGGTTTCCGAATAAATAAATAAATAAAACACTTGAATAAGCATAGGAACCGGTGCGACGCCATCTTGCATATATTTGAATTTTATAATTGTAATAAAAAAAACATATTTCTGTTGGATCTATAGTCACTATATAATAATCAGAAATTGTTTTTAAATGTTATTAAAGCCCATATTTTGCTGTATTTTGAAGATGATGATCCTTTAATCTGTTGTTATCAGTATTATATCAGTGTAAGTACAGTTGTGTATAAAATATAATCAATATGTCATTGTACTCTTGTCCGATTAGTTTCTAATGTCAAATACATCATAGTATGTCGTTTAAAATTGATCGCTTTTTGTTTTTGACATTTGAAAAGCGCCACCCTCGGAATCGTTTTGTATGTTCGTCTTCTTCTAATTAAACAGGGTTGAGAGGCGTCTAATCGCATTAGGTGAAATTTACACG
The DNA here is from genome assembly GCF_905147795.1 of Pieris rapae. Classification (NCBI taxonomy): domain Eukaryota; kingdom Metazoa; phylum Arthropoda; class Insecta; order Lepidoptera; family Pieridae; genus Pieris; species Pieris rapae. The sequence goes on along the minus strand of NC_059534.1, from coordinate 9,989,031 downwards.
GAATAAAATGACAGATAATCATAATTTCTATATGATATTTGTTTTACAATTTCTCGTAACTTCTAAATGATGATACATTGCTCGATTGATGTCTTTTTTATTGTTAAAACATTATAAATTAAATGACCAACTAAACACTTTGAGGTTTAATTGAGTAAAACTAAAGACAGAAAGAGAAATTCAAAATACAGATTGAAGAGAGATGATTGAATTGTTATCTCTTCAATATATATGAAACAATCACACTCCAACTTGTCCAAGAAATACTTGTCTAAGACGGTTCGTAAAATGATGTTTTTAAGATTATATTTATTTAAGTAAACTTTATGTATGGAGCAAGTGGCAATAAAACATCTACAGTTAACAGTTTAACTGCCGTCTAGTTGAAGGATGTCTCTCAATAAGTAATTATGATTCAAATAGTTGGCACAAATCGCTTTTAGATTTACGATGGTACGCCCAATGACCCACGCGCTATTGCAGCGTGAAATAAAACCAAAACCATGGTGTTATAACTCTATTTCCGTTTCTAAAGCCGGTCATACACGATACGTATACGATAACGTCTTGATCGTAATTTACGTAAACTCATTTTAAATATGGAATCATTGTCCTTTCAAGTAGGATATTCCTTTTTAGGAGTTCTTTACGTTTTAAACGTTCAATTGGACATCAAACCGTCTGTCAAATGTAACTAATTACACTTATATGAAACTCACTATTTAGAAATACAAATAGTGTAACGGTGGTATATAACGGAAGCACTTAGAATCCTACCATTATTGATCATAAGGATTAAGTAAATAAATTGTTTTAATACAATGGAAGTTGAAACGTATCTTATAATCCGAGATTGTATCATCGGCTTTAGGATGCTTTTAATTAGGCGGATGGTGTTGCAACTCCCAATACATTTCTCGTAAAGAGCGGTTTGCATGCTCCATAGTAAATTCATTGATATAACGTTCAGTCAGTACGTCCATGTAATCTTTTCATTATCGATTGAATGGAATTGCTCAGTTGTAGGTTTATGATAAATGTACTGAACTTCTATAGGCATTGCCATAGAAGTCTGTTTTGTACAAGATTGTCTCGCTACAAATCGAGAATGACTGGGCCGTGAGACGATTTATATACTAAAACGACAATTAAATTTTCCTGTGCCTACTTGGGTGTGATCGATGTCTTTGTGATTTTAAATTAAAAATCTTTGTTGTCCTATGTTTTTAGATGTCTTCAGAAATTGTAGTTTTATAACTATATGAGGTCTCGTTGGCATATATAAAAGTGTTAAATTTGATACAAATATAATATGAAGGATACCAAGTTCATTAGTTGATCTAGTCTCACATATAAAACATTGTTTTCACAATAAATACGCGTATGCCATCTGTTTGGTATATTAACACAATTTATAATATATACATGCTGAGATTAGATTAGACATTTTTCATAAAAAAAATCTAAAAAAATATATAAGCATCACAAAGTCACACACTTCTCACCTAAATCTGCGTCACCAAAATGTTTAAAAAACACATATCGCTAATGCTGTCTTAATTAATAACAAAAATTCGCCGCTTGTAAATTCGCTCAGAATGAAATTTTCGCAGTAGCAGTTATAACAGTACGAATTTATAAAAAAGTCTGTCGATTATGATACCACACAGCTTTGTATGGATTGCTGACCACGGAAGGTGGCGGAAGGTGGAGTTAAAAATTCGACCATTGAAAGCTCGCAGATTATTATTTATCATCATTATCAATAACTACTGGTAATTGCAATTGAATATTTCATGATTACCACGAAATACATACTGGCAGATATTCACTTTACTGCGGTAAATAATAATATAGTAAGTAAAGGTTTTAAGCTAATTACAAAATGTTATACAACTTCGCAACAGTTCTCTTCGAGAGTGGGAGAGATTTGTGTTAAATGATTAGTTTATTTTAAATCCAATATTTTTATACATAAAAACATATAACGGTTTAAGATGAATATTAGTGGGTGATATAGACATATCTTGAAAATACAATACATATGAAACTCTTAGTAATAACGGATGTTAAATCAACCAAAAAAACCAGTTAGAACCACCGCAATAAAATAATAATTAAGGTGATATTACATTTTGGTAGTTAAACTCTAATCGACAGACTTTTGCATGATATCATCAATCACAGGAAATTCGTAAATTTGGGGCGAATTTAGCCAAATTTTTTACCTATGATGTTTAATGAGGCGGCACTAGTGACTACCCTTCTACCCTCATTTATGTATTCCCTGTGAAATGGCGTCTATACAACGTGGATTTAATAATAAATAGTCTTTTTACCTTTAGATGTACCCGCTTCGCTGGCATGCACAGAGACCTGTTCGTCAGCCGCAGAAGACGCTGCCTGTTCTGGTGTCTGCATCTTGTGACATACCTCGAAAGCTTGGCCGACAGTGCGTACTATACGCATAGCTTGACTCTGAAAAGATTTTTAAATTTATGATACTATAAAAGCAACAATATTTCTTAATATAAATGGAAGATTAACGGGCTCCGAGCTAATGGCAAATCAAATATTTGAAAAAGGTAAATAAGAAGGCTGGCCCCGAAGCTTTTACTCATGCTGAACTAAACTAAATAAGACAGTAGCCTCACTTCTTTTCTTTAACCTAATACACCTATCACTGCCATGAAACTGTGGAGTACAGCAATACCTTCAGCTAGAACAGGGGCGAGTCACGCCCTTGACTTGCGAACTGGTGGTAAATGTAAATTTACGATTAATTTAATTTGTTTTCCTTGACGTTCATAAGTGTACATGTTTACCTAAATGAATAAAGATATTATGACTATGACTAACAGGCAGAGACTGACAGAGAATTAGGCAAGTAGGTGAACGATCTCCTGTATTAAATACATACATGTGGAGCGGCTTATTTACATACAATTATCATAATTGTCGTAGGGTATGGACGAAATGCAACTGAATGGCAACCATAACATGTGAAAATAAGGTAAAAAGTTCCGTCGATACGAGGGTGATGATGACCACAGTTGGGTATGTGATGCCCGGGATGGAAAAAAGTGGTGAGAGGTAGTAGAAGTCATACACACAGTACATGTTTAAGACACTGTATATTTTTTGTACTATATTGTATTTATAAAAAAATTGCAGTTAAAGAAATAAATATCCAAGAAATTTTATGCAAACTGTCAAAAATTAATGGACTATGAAAAGTCGCATACAACTAAGGAGTGGCAATGTTAAAAGTTATCGCACTAACAAATTTACAACTTTTATGCGTTACCCGGATTTTGTGCAGACAACTTTCACAGTTGCCCTAATAAATTCCGAAGAAAATGTTTTATTGTTATTAAGAATGTTATGACGATATATTCTTAAAATAAAAAAACATTGCGAGTTTATCGGTATGTAAATAAAAATTAATAGCAAAATATGTTGTTCAACCGTAAACTCGAACACAGCTGAACCAATAAGGTTGTTTTTTATTCTGAAGACGGGTTTTTCGGAGTGAAAAATCGTAAAAATATATTTTTAGTTTTATTTAGCACCTAGTTTTTATCCGGAAAAGCGTGCAAGCCTACGTTTCTATGGGAAAGCGTAGCAAGACGTTCTAAATGTTGGTATGTAATAAAAAAGCTTAGTAAAAAATATATTAAGTCGAAATTTATTTTTTTAATATCGCGGGGCCTAGTAATGAATACTGTTGAAATCAAATCACATTTATTAGCTTCCAACAACTTCACTGACGCAATTTCGTGTTTTTGGCAAGATATTTTGTGACTTCATAATTTATATTCATTATATTTCAGTTAAATCACATAGTGATAAACATACTCAAATTTAAATCATAAACCATATATAAATATTCTCCTTTAACTTCCTCAGGAATCCATTGGATATTTAGTTTTTCAGTTAATCGTGGTCAGTCAGCCGGGAGACTAGATTAGATTCGATATACATTTATCATAATTTCTCAAATCAGGCGTATATAATAGACAAGAAGAACTGGAAATATGTGTATCGTATGGTCTCAAGTTGCCACAGACTCAAAATATATGGAAGATCACACAAACGGAATTGGGGCTGTTCCAAGGTGCATTTCGAGTAACAGAGAACGGAGAGAGGAATTAAGCCGATACATCATTGGTATACAAATTTCGTGTCTCTAAAAGTCCGTCCAAGTCTCTGCGAGATCATGAACGATACTGCTATTCATGAATGTCCATGATATCATATTACTTATAAATGCAACATATTATTTGTAAAAGGCTTGCAATTAACATTAGGCTTGTTAATATTACACTCGCCTGCTTTATCATATGCAGGTAGCGTTTTGTATCTGATTTCGGCCATACAATGTGCAAAGGCGATGAGAATTCGTAGAATATGATCGTAGTTGGTTACATAGAAGGCATAAGATAGCGTGACCGTTCACCAACTTGATGGACCGGTCAAATAACGTCATCATATTCAAAACTATACTCTAACAAAACAGAGGCCAATAGAAACAGATGGTCCTCTCGAGATGCTTCCTGGCTGACCACGTCGGTCAGATATTGAGTGCCGACTTAAGAGAAATACAGATAAACGTCAGTATATATTTGTAAAGTAATCGTTGGCGGAAAAAAGGTTTACTTATACATATAACTTTAACATAGTCTTGTCAACTACTAGACATTTAAAATTATCCTAACGTCCTGTACAAAACCTAAGCTAATCTTGTATAAAAGATTATAGTAAACTATACAGCTGAAACGATATTGATTAAAAATTAATGCATTTTACGCGGGCGTTAAAAATACACGAAGCTAATCCAATCTTCGATCTTTATAATTAGTTTTCGTGTTGTCGTAGGCGGATTTGGATTTATAACGGGATATATAAATCTCATTGAAACACAAGATAAATAAAAGTACTTGGATATGATTTATGTATAAAAAAATATAAATTATACATACACATAGATAAAAGAAACTGCCTTATTCAAGGGCAAAGCGCTCGCGTAAGGGGTGGTCACTGTCAAAGTTTAAAACGAAAAAACAGTTATCTGTAAAGTCGGTTTAAGAAAATACTGATGGAATGGATGGATTTTTCAAAAGAAAATTTTAATTTTCTTTACTCCTTCACATTTTGTATGGATATAGAGAAGGTAAAGGTAAATGAAAATCACCATTGACTTGATCAACTTACATACATAAAATACCAATTATCGCAATCCAAGACTTATTAAGTTGTTGCGTGATTTTTTTTTTGTTTATTACGTATAACGAAATTAATGTTATACAGAATTCGTACGACTTAACAGTATCAATAAAAACTACAATTCTCTAAAAAACACTGGCACGGATGAGAACGTATTTACTGTCAAAATTGTTACCTTCGTGATCAGATCGATATTCGAGACGTTAGTGTTTAAGATATCCGTTTTCTAATAGATTGTGACATACGAGTGGCGCAGCGATCAATCTCGGCCCTAAATCTGAGGGCTTGTGTAGTCTCGTAATCACATCAATTAAAACTTATCAAACTTTGGCAAAGATTCCCTAGTTCTTTATGCAAACTATAAACGGCATGTTACTGTTGATAGATCCTATCGCACCCATAAATTTTTTTAATAGTCTGTATCCTATGAAGAAGAAAACACGAACCGGAGCGAAAGAGGGATTGGGTATTATTTACAGGTTGAGTTAACTTACTAAACGAGAAAATGTCTTATTAAAGATCACTTTATCCTTGGCACGACAGTATCTTGTGCAGAAGTTTCAGCATAAGGAATCAATCAGTGCTGGAATGCTGCACGAAGTGAGTGAGGCTTGCTAACAAACGGATATCCTCGGGGCAGTGAAGTCGCTTCGAAAAGGTCGTTCGCTAAGCTGGTTTAATTAGCCAGGATTTAACCAAGCAAATGAGCTAGTACTGATTTCACACTATTAATTCTATCTATTTGAATGTTATACACTTTGTAAAAATATCAATATTCCTAGAATTTCTGCGTTTGCACATATTAAATATGATAGGAAACCACAATCGAATATTCCATATGTTAACGCTAAGTCTATCTATCAAACAGGTATTTATAAAGAGCTGTTACTATTTTACTTAAGTATATAAATGTAATAGACTTGTCAAAATGTAACAATTTATTAAAAAAATACTTCGTAATTTCAGATTGAACTGTATAGTATGCTGTGGTTAGATTCAGAGAATATATTAATATAGAATATATAATATCTATTGACTAATGTATGCCGAAAAAAAGAATTTGATATTGGAAAATACTCCTGCATAGGAAAGTCTCCCGTGTGTCTAAGGTCAATCATAGTAGTAGAGTGTTTTAGAATAACTTACTCTTAGTCTTGATGTACATGTATTTGTTTCAACACGACATCAAATACAAACAAGAAATGTAAAGCTAGTACAGCGAATGTGTCACCTCCAATCAATATCGTAGTGTTGAACTTCAATTAACGTCGGCCTTGCTTATAACCGCAACGCAATTGCATTTTCACCGTATCTATTTTACCCAACAGCTAATTCAGGGTTAATACCGTACATCCGAGCTTTTGAAAATTTTATTTACACCTACGCGATCGCAAAACCCATCAAACCGTATTTTTTGCATCAGTATACGATGTCATCTAGAAAATGTAGACCAAAATAATTGTGAGCTCTCGCTTGTAATTGGTCAAAATAATCTCTAGTTCATTATGCGTTGAAACGCGACGTCATGCGTCACATTACACCCGTTAAAACCAACTACAATCGAACGCAACGTTTGTGAATATAATAAGGAAAGCACTGGACAGACTGCTTGCAGGCTAGTAAAAATATAATATCGGAAACAATCATAATGTGCATGACTATGTTTAAAATAAATAAATATATAGAATTGTAAACAAACAAAATATCTAATTCACGAACTACAATTAATGATTTAGCATAATAAGAAGACGTTGCTTCTCACATGGATACACGGATGCACATTGCTCCTACTATATATTTGTATACCATTGAATATCGCATGGTAGCAAAAAACTTTGCTGAAACTCGATAACGCTATCCAAAGTTGCCACAAAGGAAATGTTCTTTTTCATGATTAGCTGGAGCGATTCAAACTCTGTGGGTTTTGATTGATCGCTCTTGGGTTGAAACTTCTTTCGGATAGTTTTTCTGTATATTTCAGAAACAATAATCTAGCTCATTTTTTTACCGAAAACATATGTATGAAATATTTTTGGGTAATATAATCGATGGAGGTTTTCATGTTCAATAAGGTTATATTATACTTAAGCATAATATGGTTACCCACATTTTTTTCAAAAACAAAGTCAGGTAAGAAACAAACAGTCAAAACCGTTTATGACAACATCGTTTAGAACAACATAGCTGTTATATTGACCAAAATCAAAGGTCTCGGCTGAATTCTATTGTATTAGGTACTTAACGTCATCGGCTGTAACGACTATCGGTTTTATGGCCAAATATGAGTCGCTTCGATGTCGTTATAAAAGTTTTTTTTAACTTGGATCAATTCTGCATCATTAGAAATTTATTACAGTTAAAAAAATTATGAAATTAAATTAAATTTAAAAATTTCGATCTCTGTGACAGTGTACCTGTAACGCTGGCAGCATTTCCTCGCTTCTTTGCGATACTCATCTGTTGAGCGAGAAAAGCTCCAACTCTAGGGTAACCGATACTAATATCAGGCGCATTAATCATTTATTACTGCCTGTGCACTTGATAGAGCTTACCAAATAATGTTGAATTCTTAAAGTTTTATTTAAATGAAATCTTATTTTTTCTTAATCACACTCATTTAGCGTTCTAGAGCTAACATAGTTTCACGAAACAATAACGTAAATCCTATAAACAAAACCCCAATTTTATATAACATGATTGAATCAGTAGTAAATAGTATTAATATATTCTACACTGAACTATTGGGAATAACATAAACAGATTTCAATTTAATCCACTTCGCGGTTTAAATCACACATCAAAGGGTCCAATTATAACTACTTTGTGGTTCTGTGTTATTTTGTTTATATATCGGTGAAATGCGTGTTTATATTTACGTGACTTTGTCCTGGTTGTTAAATAATTGATTTTTATACAGAAGTTGTACAACATTGATGTGGGGTTTCTTTTTTCAAAAAGGCATGAAGTATGATTCTCCAATGACTAGAAATACGTCAAAAATGTATTTTGACATTCGGGTGTTCGGGATAAATCTAATTTCTTTCACATTTACGGCTGTAGTTGTTGTATAATTAAAATGTTTACGAATATAGTTTGTTATATGTTTTAACAATGTAAATATTTATTTAAAATACACGGTAAGATGTCAAATAAATAAAACTCGGAAAATAAGGAAATTAACCAATCAAAAATTGGCTTCGATACCGTCATAATATAACGAATAAATGAGAAATGATCCGAGATCGCTGGCCGTTTTCCAAAAATCACAATTAAAATCCATACTCTTTATATTTCTTCAGATTTGTGGAAAAATTTTGGACTGCCGTTATTTTTAGGGTAAGGTTAAGAGAGGATAGATGGTTTGATAATAAACCGTGTTCATTATAATTAGGTTTTGCTATTAAGGATTATTTCTAATAACTTGCTTCTGTCGAATTGTTTTTATGCTCTGATGAAAAGAGAGTAAGCATTTTTTAACAATATGGAATAATTTATCACGATTTAGATCTGACTCAGACTTGGAACTGACAGAGGTCCAAATTATGGATCTCGTCCCTGGATACTAGGTTAGAAATATTGGTGGTGCATCAATAAACATTCCGTCTATATGTGCATTGAACGCCCGCTCGTACGGTGAACAAAAACATCGCGGAGAAATTGAAACGTGTCTACGAACAAACCTTTTTGAGAAAAAAAATTGACGAACAGATAGAGAACTCTATGTATTGGTATAAATGCCTACAGGACATCAAAATAAATTTCCTATTTAAAATTGTTTAAAAGAACACGTCATTACATGCAAGTAAATACATTCTCATTCCTTTGACATCACAGGTACAAATTGTTTGGTACACACCTACACTAAAATAATCATAATAAAAATAGCGTTGTTTTAAAACTTCTCTTTTATCAAAGCTTAAACACAATTTAGCAGAAAGAGTCGAAATATGCTTATTACAGTTGCTATATAGAATAATAATATGCTTAATTTTATGTCATTTCTCTAAAAAAACAAAACACTGTCATAAACGACAAGTACATAGACTTGGCGCGACATATGTCAAAATACAATACCTTTTTGATACAGATAGAAAAATAAGTACTTAACTTTTTAAGGATAATTGAGTATTTGTTAGAGAAATTATTCTGAAATTCATAATTTTAGAGTCAAGGAGATAACGTAAAGTTTTGATTTGAATAGGAACCGGGTTGAGCGAGAGTTTTGAGAGACTCTCACTCTAGAGGTCGGAGTTCTCTGGCAGTGCACCAATGGACTTTCTAGTGCGTACCTAACACTAGCCCGTACGGTGAAGGAAAGCATCGCAACAACCGACATGTCTCCAAATCGATAACATGTGTCTTATAGAAGACTTGTCTATGAAATAAAAATGATATAACAAACGGATGCAATGTTCACATTGCATCCGTTTTCTTCTAAATGGGTCTGAGCTGTAGCGAAAATTTTTAGAACTAGCCACTGAAAACTTTTTTATTTCAATATTAGAACTCTTTAGTAAACTAATGTTATTATTGCATTCATTTGTCATTTGTTTTTGTGATTTGGCGGCAAATCTAAAACTCTTATTACACGTAAAAATGAACCTAACCTAAAAGCGACTGGATATTAGTGAACATATTCTAAAGTTTTCACGGATTAATTTTTTTCTGAAATAGGTAAGTACTAGTAAAAGTTTTCAATATGTAATATTTGTGTACGTGACACGCGAAGGGTGTAAAGTTGCAATGCTTCAGTCTCGAACCATTTTCGACTTTAAGAAATATGAATAATTCTACGTTTCATTCCACGCTAGTATATTAATATATATATTTGTGTCTATTTGTAGACATCAAATTGTATCACTTAACTCTTTAATTTCTAAGTAAAGTAGGTATTGTGGTACTTAAGACACCAAGGTTAAACCATTTAGAGGATTTTTGATGTTTAACACTGAGCTACTTGTACTCACATAACATCGGATTGATGACAGTCTTCTTCTTTTTAATGGACAAATTGAGTCCTAGGGCTCGTTTACCGCGCTGTTGAACTTCTTCGTTCCTGACTCTTTGGACTCTTTGGGTGTACCACATTTCAAAGGCGTCGAGTTTCTTAATGGTACCTCCTTCAAGGTCCAAGCTTCGCAATCATACATTACAACATACTTTATTTAGCACATACTTGTATATTTTTATTGTAGGTATAGCTTTGACCACGGTTGCTTGCTGGCTTTAGAATATTCACCTGCTATATAAAACGTGACTAGTTTAATGTTCTGGACGTAAATTCCCATTGTTCCATTATCTCTGTTTACACCGCAAACGATAAAACAAAAAGCTTTGTAGTCTTCTCGCCTACGCTTGGGACGAAAATCGTATATTAGTTGAGTTTTAGGGAAGACTGTTAAATATTTGATTTTAAAATAGGTAATAAAATTTAAAAATAGAAACCTTACAGAAAATATTATTAAAACGTTAGAAAAATTATTTTTGTATAATATGTTTATTCAATGTTTTAAGAAAGCAATACTCGGCGCAAATTGGTTACATTGACCGTGATGCCGGTAAAGAATTCGATTCCTGAGGGCTCTTAGGTTGTAGCATGCTTACATAAACCATTAAGGACCTATCCGATCTCCAAAAAAGTTTCTTTAATTTTTTGTCATCGTTTCTTAAAGTAGGTAAATATATGGAGGAGTTAAGTATAACGTTTATGTATCCATTTTGAAAGATCGATACACAATGTAAACTTTGCTCGATAGAAAAGAAATCCAAACATAGCTAATTTTTCAAACATAATTGTATAGAACATGATTATAAAATTTACACGATATATTTTATCGCATAACAAGTAATCCATTTCAGACAAAAAAATTACATTAATTTAATGTTATATATAATTAATTATATACATAACTAATTGTATTACGGGCCGGTGCGCCTCAGTGCTCTCCTCTCTCCAGCTCTCCACAGTCCACCCCGAGACACTCGACACAGAAATATGTGTTGCGATAGAGCCTTGATCTTATACAGAGGTTTAACACCGTATAAAAGTTTTACCATAAAATGCACACTCTTTACACACAAAGAGAGGAAACCATTAAAATTTACAGTCAAACATTACAGTCAAAATGTATCTCTTAAATAAAGTATAAATGTTTTCGATAAACATGTACTCTTTACGTATTCAATGATGTTCAGTTATGCGCGTATGGAGCTGCTTGAATGTCAATCAAACAATAATAAATGTTAACTGCAGTAATAAACGAGATAAATCTCTGATATATTGCTATATTTAGTATGCGACTGAAATAAAACGTTTCATAAAAATGTTGTGGTATATAGGGATCAGTATTATATTTGTATTTGTTCTTTTACATAAAAAGTATATCTGTCTAATTCATTTTGTTTTCTATAATGTATTTTTTCGTAGTTTATTTTAAATTGTGTTGGTTTAAAACAGTGTAATAACACTAAGGTCTTTTTGATAAGCTGGTTATTTTGTTATAGTTATGATAGTATAGTTATATTGTTAAATACACTATGACGTTTTGAAATAATAAAATACGATCCAATAGATCCATTACAAACATACACAAACATGTATTCCCCTTTAAAATATATTAATCGCAAAATATGTTGCTAAGCTCAAAACTCGAGGATGGTAGGAGTAACTTCTATTTTTATTTATTCCTTGAACTAGGAGAAAAAAATTTATGGAGAGAAAATGTTTCATATGTTGGTATGTACCTAAACGGTAGGCTAAGTAAAAAAAAATATACTGGGACGAGACAAAGTTCGCAGGGGCAGCTAGATTTTTATATAAAATCACTTAATTGTATATTAACGAGTAATTAAATACGGCAATTATCAAAGGAACGTCGTTTATCATAATTAAAAATGATTTTATGGTGAAATTTCACAAGTTCAATGAATAATAAATTTCAGTTGCTTTTGCGAATTATACGCATTCATAACGTTTGATTTCAACCAATATTTCTATGAAATGCTATTTACAATAGTATTTGTAAATACAAAAGTGAAAAAAGCGATACAATTCCTACAAATGACGATGGTTTTTTTTTATTTTTGTACTGAAGTTAGCATAATTCTAACACAACCCAAAATTCGTTGTCTATAAGGTAGTCTGTTCTTACAGTTGTGTCTTTTCAGTCACACCCATTCTAACAAGCCTCTGAAGCCCAAAAAATAGTCTTAAATATTTAATTTGCTCAAAGTAGGCAGTCGTTACTTCAGATGTACTAGTTTAAGAATCGTTCAGAAGCGCGGCTTCTAAGCTTAAAATATTTAATATATATAATCACCCGATCCTCTGGCAATATCCTCTTCGAAGGTAAATCTATCTGAATGATTATACTTTATCGAAATACTTTCAACTTGCCCTTGTAGTAGTAGTGTTGTATGCTTCTTAGGTTATAATATTAAACTATTATATTAAGTATTTATTATATTGTTATTGGAACAAATGTGATTTATTTTTCATATTTGTCTCCTTAATTATTAATGCATGCTGTGTTATATATTTGTATTGTAGTATCTTAGTTGTTACATTCGTAAGTAACTCCTGTAAGCACACCAATAAATAAATACAGATCGCGAACAAGCAAATGGACGATGTAACCGAAATGCAGTGACGTAAATTTCAGCCAAACCCTTCGATTTCACAGAAATAGTAATATACAATGGCAGATAACAAATATGTTTATCTCATTCCCACTTACGTTGATCCAGATCATAAACATGAATTAGATGTATAAACGATTCTCACTGTTTCGAAACATTCTAAATAAATGTGACGATTGAAGTATCGCTGGAGCCTTGAGGCTGATTGTCGCTATATCACATATGTACAGTAAAACTTAACATTAAAGCGACGAACAGACAGTCAAAACTCGAGAACGTTGGCAATTATTCGATTTTCGCTTCGGGTAAAACTTTTTAAATACAAACTACTATTCAGCGGGGAACATGTTTTTCGTTTTTCGACATTTATTAAATGTTCTATGGTTGCCTAAAGCTATTTAATTTTAACAATCATAGTTCATAGACAAAGTGGGGAATTATTATGCATTAGTAGTTAATCAGTGACGGGGAATCTATCGCTAGAGGCTACAGCTGTATATAATAATAATATGGCAGGACAGAAACACGTCAAATACAACAGCAAAAAGAACCAATAAGTCCAATCTCAACCAACTAAAGATCACCGACTGGTAATGGTAGGGAGTCATCGTCATCAATTATTCAAAATAAGCACGGCTGACTACAATAGCATCGGAGGTTGAAGTAATGAAGATTTGTAACAAGAATTAGTTCGAAAGTATCGTCGCCCATTGAGGCTCTAAATGCCAGCGGACTCTCAATCGCGTTGCCGGCTATTTGAGAATTGGTAAGCAGTTTTCGTGAAAGATCCTAAATCGAAATGGTTAGAAAATACTTCAGTGTTCGTTCGTTCCACATAATGTAGCAATTAATTAGTCAACGAGTTACGATGTGCAAAAGATGGGCATTAAAAGAAATAGAAGGTAAAAGTATTGAATAAACAAATAGAAGCGAATAAAATAAATTCATAAATTGTGTGTAATCCAAATAAATAAAATTGATCTATTTTTTGCGGTTAAATATAGCCAGTCCCTAAATACGTTCAAAACTTCCGCGATACGTCAGTTTCTCGCTCACAATCATAATAAATATTCGACAATAAGAGCTCATCTCGTTTTGAAATATTTTGAAATACTTTGACGTTTGGTTTATGGTGTTTAGTAGACTTAAAAACTAACAGTTGTTTTATAGTTTTAAGTTTTTTAAGTTCCGATTTCTAGTAGACAAATTGGTAAAAGCAGGTTTAGACATATTTTTATTTGGAAACGTTCACTTCCCTTATATCCCCTATATCCCCGGGCCCATGAGTCCACCTTTTCTAAAATTTGATTAGTATTTTTGTATTAAAAAAAATCGTTTGCAATTCGGACCTGCAATTCTTAAGGTAATTTTGTAAATGTTTTGTTAATTTACATTAAAGAACACAGGTGTCACTCACTCGGTTTTTATAAGAATAAAATATATTTATTTTGGAATAGAAGAAACAGGTATCACTTATTCCACGTCATTCAATTTGAGTGATCCCTACTCATCGGCAAAGACGACAGACGGTACTCTTTTAATCAGCAAGTCATCATACAAAATGGCAAAAAAGACAGTTCCATTTTTGAATTTTCATTTTTTACCTGTTGACAGGTAGTTATACACTTCGGGTCAGTGCTTCGGAATTTATAGACAAATGTAAATTTCGGTAAGTAAATTATTTTATTAATTTTATTTAAAATTAAGGTATTTTCCTAAAAACTAGACAAAAACTTGTGAACAATATTTAAACCCCAAGGAAGTAAAATGTACTGTACCACAATATCTGTTGATGATATCCGCACCGTAAATATTTCTTAATCAAAGATCAATTCCGTGAATTGCGAGTGTTTTCGTCTCGACACTCAAAACAAGTCCTATAATTTCCATTTAGCTTCGACGTGTTGACATTAATGCGGTAATATTTCGAATTATTTAGACAGGAAAAAATATACGTCATTTTATTTTATTATGAGGAGATCTGTATTGGAATCGAATTAACTGTTACAATTTCATTTCAGATATCCAAAATATATATTTTTGTCTATAGGAGGCAAACGGGCGGTTGGAGGTTCACCAGATGTTTATTGACACCATGGACACTCTCATTGCCAGGAAGCTCGCAAGTTCGTTACCGGCTTTTTGGGAGTTGAAATGCTCTTTTCTTGAATCGAATTGGTTCCGAAACACTTCAGGGAACTAATGGTTCCACATAGTGGTGCGCGGCAAACTACCAAAAACAGAAGAAGAAATACTCAATTGTGATACTGTGGGTGTCGAGGTGATTTCGGCACTACTTACTGTGCCTGCATACTGCTCTTATCGTAATTCGTGACCTTATATCATTTGTATTGACTAATACTTATTGGTTCAGGAATAAATCTGTATTTCTATTCAAGTCTTGTACAAATACTTGCAGGCCACGTAGCGCATATACAGATGACAGATGGTCTAAAGCAGTAACCGAATGGCCAGTCCATTCGGTTACTGCTTTCCAAAAGGAGCAAAGGAAGACCAATAGAGCGATGGGCCGACGGGATCGAGATGACGACGGCGAAAAATAAATTAAGAGGAGGCCTTCTCCCGGACAGGGGCCGTATCTTGGTTAAAATTGTATTTATATCTAATTTATTTTATTTATATGAATAGGATGTGGAAGAATAAAAGCTTCTTATTATTATTATTAGTAATACCGATTCAGTTGAGTGAGTATTTAAAACATATCCTAACCTTATACGAATATTTTATTTCTGTGTAAAAATATTTCTAAAACATTAACGCTAACCACAAATACCGCAATGCACTGTACGTTTCTACGTGTAGAGTAATCAAAAACAAAGTATTTACGATATACTTAATACTAAATAAATGGTTGCACTAACGAAGCGAAAAATTTGATCCGTTAACTGTTATAATGAACCATTCTTCTGCACAACTGAATTTATTGCATCCCGTTATTGAGTTAAGTTCATCATGACTTCATTACATTAAACTTGTTTGGATTCTTTGTTTACAACAAGATTTTTAGAAGATGCAAATTTATTATAATGTTAATTAACTATGTGAGAACAATGTAAAACTGATGAAGTCATTATTAGTTACGTCTTTTGTCATACTTTAAAAAAAATCGGTGTATAAACATATTATAGTATTTATTACTAGCTGGTTGCAACTAGACTAGCGAACATGAATACATTACATTTATACACAATATAGTATGAGTGATTATATACTACAACTACAAAATGAAAAAGTGTTCGTTCAAGGCGTTTCTGTTTTTGATTAAAAGAAAAAATATTGTGATTTCTAATAATAATGTTCTAATTGCGACGAGTTCCGATTTATTAGTTCCAATGAACTCGTTGAGCAACATGCTCTATTTACGGCATAAAATATTTGACAGAGACTAGTCGTAATTTCACACCTGAATAACGTCAGAGAATTACCTGCACAATACCTGAAACGCATTCGTAGCATACACGGGATGACTATAAAAATACTTCGCAGTGTTGCCAACATAATAACATTGTAGTAACACGATTTTTTTAAGAAGCAACGCTTACCTCTAAATCTGAATCGATGCCGTCGACATTGGAATGCTCGTTCCTTCTCGATGCCCTGTTTCTTCGCGTCAAACTGTTAACACCCATTAATTTAGTGGAACGGCCGAGGGTCGAACTACCGGTGCCCACAATTTCAGGCTCGCGAAATGAAAGTTTCTTTCTTGGCCTCTCACTAGCTTCATGCATTTGAAAGTCCTGAAGGCGTTCTATTGGAGGCAGCACAAGTCGAGATTGGATACAGTACATTTCGTCTGAAGAATCGAACCTTCGGTGTAGAGGAGTTGGATCCTTGGGCACACTTCCTGAATGGTAATTCACATCATCCTCATACCGCTTGGTTGCTCCTACGGATAATGGTCTTGGTCTGGCTCCGTATTCTCTCGGTGGTTCATCCATACGGCTTCTGTGTTTCACTTTCCTCATATCACTGAACTCTGGTTCAGATCTGCTACTTTTCAGTCTCTCACTCTTCTTTTTAACATCCTGCTTCTTCTGTCGGTCTTTAGATTTGAGAGTGCTCAAGGACAAAAGAGTGCTGCGCGCTTTAAGAAGAACTTCGGAAGGCAGGTTTTTTAGGAGATCATTCCTCCGTTTCTCGTTGTTAGACATGATATTTAGCACATATGATTTATTATCCACGTTCCAAGCCTCGCTCGGTGGGTAACGCGTTATTCCGTACCAATTCTCACTAAACAACTGAACTCGGCTGAGCGCGTGGACAGCGTGCGTCGCGCGTAGTTACCACCACAAATAAACACACTAGTTTTCCCACCTACGAAATTACACTCAGAGTGAACGTGACATAGACATTGGCAGCACGAATATGTTTAACATGGTAACAGAAGGTAATCAAACAAACATATATCTTGTTTAAAGAGTGCCTGAAGAGTCGTTTATCAGTTGGTTTTGTCTGCAATTAACTGTTACCTTGAAGCACGCTTTAAATCGTGCTTTTTATTACTATTTAATTCACATTTATGAAAAGCGTTAAGGCATGTTGGCTTAATTAATAAACTTTTCTTTAGGATTGAATTAATATAATAAAAAAAATTTAAAACTTTTAACATATACCATAGATATGTGGGTTTTTCTAAATGTTTATACTTTGATTTCTTATATTTTGATATATAAATCTATGGTGTGTATGTATGGTGATATTATATTTATTATGATATATTTATACACCATAGATGTAGACCAAATGGATAATATTATAAATATAGTCAGTCTTTGTGCTGATTTGTAGTCAACTTTTCATTACATTACCTACTAACATGACATGCATGCTTTGAGTCTTGTACCTCTAGTGCACGAATAAGCTAATACTGAAAGAACTGCCAACTTCCGCTATATAATTTTTTATGTTCATGAGCATTTTCATATGATATATGATGATAATACATTATACACTATCGGAGCACTAGGAATATCCATCAATTGAAAATGTCATAGGAGATAAATGAATAAATATAAGAAACGTATTGAAAAAATTTAATAATTTGGTTTTGCCACGTTTCATTTTTACCAAATGCTTTCTCGCTCGGGCCCTAAGTTTCAATGTAATCTCAATGCACATATTACACAAATTTACGCTGGCCTTGAAAGCGAAACATAATAAATAAACGAATGTGTTTCTATCTATGAAGCTTCAATTATTATGTATCTTTTAGAAAAGAGTTAGAGACAAATACTTAGCCGTTCCTGTTATCTTATCACAATATTATTTGAAATAAATGTAATCCTCAATCGATACAACAACGCATAATCTTTGGGATCGCGATATCACAAAAAGCTTTTATTTTTATTCGTCATAGAATAACGGCTTAATTATATAGATACGCCTGGTATGGGGTTTTATTATAAATTTTGGTTAAATAGTTATTAAGACATTTGAACTATTACGCTTTAGTAGGTCTATCAGTATTCAGATACTATATTATTTGGACCAAAGACCAATTTATAAAGATAACTTTTAACACCACCCAAAACTATCTATGTATTTTAAATAATATAGGGATATAATTTGTGGATACGATATTTTATGGTGAAATATTTATTGTTTTTATGATATGTGTAAATTTACGAAGATCAAACCGAGACATGCTGAGGGGAATATATAGTAAAAAACTCTCCACTACTAATTATAATAGCCATGTGTTTTGTTCTACTCAATGTTTAAACCTAACAAACATAAATGATACTTCATATCTTTTTATAATTATTTTGATATACTTAGTAGTAATTCAATTATATTAATAGTTTCTAAATACGTCTTTATAAATGCCTGAGAAACATCTTCTTGGATATCACAAAAAGATTGAAAGTTAAAATTATTTTAAACTGTCTCAATTAATATAAGGTTGTTTTATTTGGATACGCTGAATTAATTTAACAAAAAAATATAATATTTAAATAAAAGTATACCAAACAGACTAAAATCACATCTTACCTTATTAATCTTTGTTTAAAATCTCCTGAGCTACGTGATACCTGAGACGAGCTAAAATTTCGGAGAATTCAAGAAGATGGATTATGGCATCTTCAACAAGATAAAGAGAATCTCTGAACGGGACAAACACAAAGTGACTGCTAATTTCTTATAGGCTTAAATGTATATAAACAATTCATAAAACTATCCATCTGAATACAGAATTATACACAGTTCTAATTTTGCCATCCCCTTAAATTCCTACAAAATGTAGGATTAGAAGCTTGTATTAAAGTCGCTTACAACAGATACGTGCAGTAGGATTAGGTGTCCTTTATAAATGTACAAAATAATACAGCAATTTTATTTTAAGGATAACTTACCTATAGCCCAAAGCAACTAGTATTTAAACATTAATAAAATTAAAACGTTTGGTCCCTGTGGTATTGTACGTTATTGCTGGCAGCATTTGCTAGATGTATCGCGATACTTATTAGTGGAGCTAGGAAAACAGTTCTGAGGTCAACGATACTATCTACCAGGCACCAATTAAACTCTTTAATTAGCGCCTGTGCACTTGAACTCCACGGCACAAGAGTCTTTACTCCAAAGGGAACAAACTCGAAGTTCGATGACTATATATTGAATAAATTGAACTTCAGCGTGTAGCATCGATGCAGTTTTTTTGAAAATAGTAATATTTAGATCAGTTGTTGATCCACAATTTCGTTTGAAGCCCACGGAATTTTGTGTGACATTTAACAAGTCCTAATATATATTTATATTTATTTAGCAAAATATCACAGGATTTAATGGTTTTGATCAAACGAATATGTTGAAAGTTCTTCGTATGGATACCATTGTTATTATTTTATACGTAAACCGCGAGGTTATTGTTAAAAAAATATTTATATATTTTTAAATGTATCGTATGTAACGATGACTGCAGTCCTTTTTATATCCTTTTATTTTTATCTTTTATATGCCTCGGAGGAGTACGTATATATATTTTGCACCAGATCTTGCGATATGCTAGTCGTGTTGAACCCATTATGAGAATTATGGATTCGAAACCTGAAAAATTTCTATCTGAATCAAATCGTTATTTGGGTTACCTGTACCTGTTAAGTGTGACTTAGGTAATTCTAAAATATATTTGATTTTGACATATGGAAGGAAGCCTTAGTTCCTTCTATAAACCTTACATTGAGTCTATATAAAGCTTTATACAAGAGGACGAATATGAGAAATGACATCTATGGAAATTCAATCTGCACGTCAAAGCGAGTACTCGCAATTTGCACTCAAATACACCTCAATTTGGGAGTGACCCGCCATTTTTAGCTGATGAAGCATAATTGCATGTGTCGTGGTCATTCATTGACTTTATCGTTTTAATATACCTCAAAAAACTTCAAATAGGTTTACAGATGTATGTTTGTATGGCTCAGCCGAAATGAGGATTGTAGATTCTTTTTTTTTAATAAACTAATATCGTAATAAGAGCAGTGTTGGCCTAGTGGCTTCAGCGTGCGACTATAATCCTTGAAATAGTAGGTTCGATCTCCAGCTAGTCATCAATGGACTTTTGTCTATGGGCATTTAAGATTCGCTCGAACGGTGCGTGAAGGAAGACGCGGGGAAACCCGAAAAGTTTGATGAGTTCACCTACCATTAGATTGAAAAATGATCATGAAACATACAGACATTTTAGGCCCAGAACTAAAAAAGGTTGTAGCACCGCTGGTTTTATTTTAATTATCCGTATCGTACAATCATACTTATATTGGATTCCCATAAAACGTTTTATAAAAGCGTCAGAAAGAACAACGATGTTATAACAATTTGATTCAGTTTTTGACATATATGATCGAACAATATGAATTGTAACAGTTGGTGAAGATATAAAATTCCAAATAACATTTGGTGGATCAATGTTATTGAAATATGTTAGGTTGATTCTACATATTTAGTATAAGGGTTTAGTCATGTAATTTATTAAATAAAAAGTATAAAGTCGAGGTATATAAGTATTTGTTTATTGCCAGTTCTTCTCTTCCGTTGAACGCCCTTGATTTGAGAACTGGCAGTAAATGTAAAATTAGATTCATTTAATGTATTTTTTTTTGACGTTCATAAGTGTACATTATGTTACCTATATGAATAAATGATTTTTGACTGTGACTATTTTAGAACTAATTGGACTTCAAGAGAAGAGCGTTTTCCCAATACCGGACATTTATATATATACATAAAGTCTTGTTTTAAGGTTTTCGCTTGGTTTGTCAAACTGCTGTTAAAGTAATGTTACTTTTATATTTGTCTTCTATAAATCTATATTGTTTTTAATGTCAATTAATTGTCCATGGGTACAGTTCTCAATTTTGAGTCTGACCACAAGAAGTACTCTGGGAAAAAGCAAGTTAATTTTTTTTTTTTTTTTAAGAACAGCCGTCAAATGGTCAGGAGGCTCACATGATGTTAAGTGATACCGCCGGCCTGGGACACTCTCAATGCCAGAGGGCTCACAAGTGAGTTGCCGGCTTTTAAGAATCGGTACGCTCTTTTCTTGAAGACCCCTTATTCGTATTGGTTCGGATATGATTTAGTGGGCAGCTGGTTCCACATAGTTGTTGTGCTTGCATTTCTTTAAATAGGTAAGCAAAATTGCTATTGCTAATCAAGGTACTAACTTAATCTTTTTATATATTACGTAAGTATATATGGAAGATTTATACATGGAAGTCTCCTAGTACACGAGTATATGTAGTCTGCCTATTAAACTATATAAAACAAACCAGATATACCAACAGAGGACTAAAGACGATTAAATAAATATATAATAAATAAATGGATAACGCTCTCTAGTATATATCGAGCAAATATTTTAAAGGAATTTACCTTTGAATTCATACAAAGATTAAGCCTAAGCTTAAAATATTCAAAGAACTACTTTAATGATGACCTTTTTGCTTTAATTAAAATCTATATATAATTCCCAATACCCCAACGGCTTAGATAATGCCACAATAAGTTTAAATTACCCGTGGGACATATTCAAAGAGCATTAGCGACAAAGGGATGAAGGTAAAGAGTTATTTTTAAAAAGAAATTACCCTTTATTATTATAATTTTACGCAATAATATTATTTTACGAACCTTCACTTAGTGGCTAACACATATGTGACCCATCTTAATCTAATTGTATCTAAAGGTTATTGTTTCTGGTTCGGGGCACTAACTAATGGAACTCACAAATGTGTCTCCTATATTGTTTAAATACACAAAGTCCATGTAAAATTTTATGATCAATTTTTATTTAACTAATGAATATAGCAAAACTATTTTCAACAACAAATGATTTCAGTAAAATTTTAAGCAGGCGTAAACAGTTTAACAAAGACGTTTACAGAGTTAAAACAAAAAATAAATCATATTCATTACAGACACAGTTTACGACACAGAAAGTAATTTACGGCTAACAATAATTTTATAACTGGTGTTGCAGAATGTTAGTGCACACAATGCACTGACTAGAATGATCTCATTCTACTGCGGTTAGAATAATGTGTAGGTTAAATAAAGTAATATAAAAACTGCAATTGTAAATTAATTGTTTAATCCACGTGTGCCGAAACCGTTAGACCTAAGTTGAACATCAATGCATCAAGTGCTGTGCACAAGCAAGTTAGCTCACATTACACTGAATCATATTAAATGTAATGTGGACTCAGTTTCCGCACTAAGACGGCCGTTTGGTCCGTTGTGCGTTAAGTTCTGGCTAATTCAGCCAGCCTAGGATTCAATGTAATGTTAATCAGTTTCCCCACTAAGATGCCTGTTTGGACTGTTGTGCGTTAAGTTCTGACTTAGACTTTGGCAGAACTGTTCTGGCTTGAACACTGAACTGAACTTTATTAGCCAGAACTTATCGAACAACGGACCAAACGGGCATCTTAGCCCAATAAAGCCAGCCTAGGATTCAGTGTAATGTGAACTTAATTTCCGCACTAAGACGCCCGTTTGGTCCATTGTTCGATAAGTTCTGACCAATTAAGCCATCCTAGGATTCAGTGTATATGAATATAGTTTCTGCAATAAGACGCCCATTTGGTTCGTTGTGCGTTAAGTCGTGCCTAGTTAAAAAACTCAGAAGTTTCCTGAACATTTCGCAGGTCAAGGAGCATAGCTCCGAGGATTTCTGTTCGTTGGAAAACCACAGCCACGCTTCCAAGACTGATTACGTGGGTGGGATGACTGATTATTTGCGCTGTAACAGCTTTTATAAAAGAGACCATCTATCGCGGCAAGGACATTGAAGTGTTTATTAAGGAGGCGTATTTGGTAAGGCTTAGAAGTTTTGTCACAGATGGGTTTACTGCACCACCATTTTGGGCTGTCTACCTACGGTGTTTTTCGACCAACGCTTATGTTATAGTTCTGTGGAATTGGCGAATTCAAATTTGCAGTTGCGAGAAGGGCAAAGAAAGGGGCGGGTACGAGCTCCGAATCCTCTCAATGCAAGATCGACTAGCGTCAACCGATAAATCCTTTTTGTCGTTTAATTCACTGTAAAATAACCCTGTTGGCCAGTGTAATTGTTTTCAGTGCATCAGGACAGTCTAGTATTAGTTTGTTGTTCGTATTTTTATTTTCTAACGCCGTCAGCATAGAAGCCCTCGGGAAATAGGGGATAAGCAACAGCACTGTAAACTGTCGTTATATTACATAATCTACTGGAAGATACTTGGTGCGAACTATAAATCTCAACGTTGATGGTAAGACACGGGCGCGAATTAGTTGCGAAACAATGCAGTGCTTCTTTACTTTTACTGCATACGTGACATGAAATGAATTATTTAATAAACAATTTCATCTATTTCATCTTATTTTTCGTAAAAATAACTAGTTGGGAACAGTTCTATGTAAATGATAAATTAATTTAAGAAAATAATAATACCCAGACTGATAAATGGACAGATTATAAACATTCTATAGTTATATAGATGGTTTTATTTATCAAATTTTTTATGTACCAATATTGATGAATAGGATTTGATAATTTTTATTTTTTCTTGATTTAAGCGTACCAGTGAATTGTTCTATGGTACATATTGTTTATTATTAAATAAATCTAATTGTTGAAGGACCCAACAAAACATTGTTTTGTATTCAATGTAAAGAGCATGACTCGGTGGAATTATAGTTTTCCATTAATAAAACCAGACGCCATTCACTAGAGACCAATTATTGATTCCGCCTGCGACCAATTTCATAGCAAAGCTGCTCTTTGTAGTCGCTACAAACTAGCTGTCTAATGTCATAGAATTGAGTAAAAATAAACTTATATTGCACGTACTCATATAATGAGCATACAATTTTCGATAGCTTTGTCTATGATTTTCGTTATAAATAGTGAATCATACGATTTTATAAGTTGCACTAAACCGTTGTGTTACTTACCAAGTTTTACTTAGTTAATTACTTTGTTTGATATATATTTATATAGTTAAATTAAATCATTTTATTGTTACCAATCCAGTAAATATTATTAGTACTTAAAGATTTATTAAATGACGTAAAAAGAACATTATATTTAGTAAATAACTTAGTTATAGCTAAATCTTAGCTAAGCTATCTTTCTCAATAAATAATTAATAATAATAATAATTTGACTGGAACACTTTAAGCTTCGGTTTAGTGACGAATATATATGGGACTTTGCTCAAATTATCCATACAGAGATTTATTGTTACCGTAAATTAAATTCAACGTATTCTTGATAAGAACTTTAGACACTTTTCAAAGGTAAATTCTATAAATGGAGAGACAACACAATTTTGGTGTCTATTCCACTAACTAGAAGGTCATAGTTTTGATTGTAGAAATGAAAAAAACATTAAGAGGAAATTGAAAGGGTGATGATAAGAACAAAGAAGTTCACTGACCTTCTTGCTGCTCTTAAACACGCTGCACTTGAAAACGTTAGTGGCGCCATCTCTGGCAATGTATGAGAAAATCTTCAAATCAGAACTGTCGTGAGACACGTAGAATATGCGGTATATAGGATGGTGCATTATTTCGATTGTTTCACTGCATGTTGTGGTCTTGCGTCCAAACAGTTTTCCAGGACTCTGTAACAATTATGTTAATATAAAAAAAATTAAAGCTAATTTGATACAAAATATGCGTCAAGGGCTGCTAAAGCTTTGTGAAACGAAGTATACTATGTAATTTAGAATAAGTCTCAAAATATAGAAATCTATTCGTATATATGTTATAGAAATACATAATTTCCAACTAAAAACTTCATGTAGGTATATAAGTTTTTTTATATTTGTTTTTCGGATTTTCGTTCGGTTTCGGACGTACAGTTTTTAACATACATATACCATAGTTGCTATGTACGCAAAAAAATAATTTAATAATCGGAATTTAACTCTGGAGAAATTTAATATAGTATTTTATGATCACCGACGATTTTTATATATTTCTTTTTTGTTTCCTTTGTATTGTATATTAAATTTAATGATTTAGTACCAGGGTTCTATGAATCCGAAGCTATGACTGAAGAGCCAAATAAAAATCTTTACATTTGTAGGGTTACTACTAAACGGCGGTAAGAAGATGGACGGTGGTACCACAATAGGCAAAAGAAGCCTTATTTCCAATCGAACGAGATTGGTACAAATCTGTTAGGTTTTTCGAATGGCATTTCCAATTCGATCACGAAAGCTTGCCGTTTCTACTTTCACTTAATCCGACAATATTAAATTTCCTAAGCGAAAACTTTTCGAGGACAAAACAACTCAACTACAATCTAAACTACACGTTGTTAGGAATCTACGAAGAGTTGTTCAATCATAAGTTTCTAAAATTGTTAAATACCTACGTGTGAATATATTTGTCTGAGAATTTTGCCTGCCTCTAGCATACATTACCGTGTTCAATAATTACCCTAGCGCCATCTAGTAGATGTATATTTGTCAAAGTTTTTGGCAATTTTCCGATTAAGCTAGATGCTTTTTTTAATTACGAATCATCTCTGTATGTGAAATAGGAAGAACGTATATCTGTTTTCTTTATCAATTTTATTTAGGCGATCAACCTTTTGTGAGGTCACGGCGTCCTTTTTGGCTCTTAGGGTCTAAAACTCTCCACAACTCTTTTAATGGCCAAATATTTTGTTATATAATTTTATTAACGCTATATATTTAAAAAAAGCACACAATAGTTATCATGGATTAGTTCATTACACGTTTTGTTTTACACAAAAATATTGCGACAGACGTGGCAAACGAACGTCAAAAACGGTCACATGGCAAAACGAGAATGAATAAAACTTTTTATCGCGTCACAATATACACTGTCGCATTGCAAAAACTTAAGCGGCAATGGGCGGGATACACTACTGGCATGGATTATGGCAGAAGGATAAACATGGTAACAAGGTGGAAATGGCCACCACGGTGGGCTGACGAGTTAAGACATTTGTGGAGAAGATTGGGACAAAAAGATAGATAAAGCCAGATGGACGAGGCCTATTAAAGGTGAGAAAATAATTGTTTCTGTAAAAAAATTTGAGTGGTTGTTTTTGTTTTGATTCGAGGAAATAACATATTACTACGTCGAAATAATTGTTAGAAAAGCTAATCTAAATTTATGCCACAATTATATGTGATGATAACAGCGAGACTTTTATTTACCATTATTTATAATCGGAACGATATATTCCGAACAGAATTGCATGTTGGAGCAGTTTTAGCAAATTCTCACAAAGTGTAAACTATGCGCGGTTTTGAAACTTAACGAACTCATACATATCTTCGCAAGCATTTCATAGTTAGTTAAATTCTACTGTAATTGGCGTATTTCGTGTTACCTAGGTTTTAACTATTGTATAATTTAGAAGCAAGATTTACAGTTACATAAGGATTATAAAGCGAGTTTTACATAGTTCATATCCTGTCTGTTTTTCAGGAATTGATCATCTCTCATATTATATATTTGTGCGTAACACGAGTTAACTAAAAACCAAAGACGTAGACATTTACGGCTGATTACCATCTTACCTATAAAGGACAACCCTATAAGAAGATGATACTTAATAATGTACAAATATATAACAAAAACCTTCGCAGTAAGAAAGGTATACATCTTAGCGATCCGCTTAGAATATCATAAATTCCATGGACTAACAATAAAATTAAAAAAAAAATAATGATAATAATTTTGTAACAGATATATATATATATATACATTTCTGTATTTGTATATGGCGAGACCATAGTTAAATACAGAAATGTTATTAAGAAAATATCACGTAGTCGCATAAAAACACATTCAGTTTTGACAGTTTGAAAACGAGAAAGCTTTTACCGCCGTACCTGTAAAAATACTCCACTCGGATAATGGATGACAATTGATTTTGGAATATTCATCACAAATTTCCCCCATACTTCTATACAATTATATTTTTAATTTTAAATAAACTTAAGTCTTCCTACTAATTGTAATAAGATACATGTAGGTTTCGTTTAAACATTATGTTTTACCTATAACTTTTCTATTTCTCCAACTTTGTGAAATTTCTATACAAAATAATCATCTGGATTTACCCTTTTTTAATGACTATTATTACAAACCATAATCATAGTAATAACTTTAGAAAAACGTCGAAAGAATGCCCTCGGTATTCTTAATACAGTGCAAGTGCATTCTTCTATTGAAACTATTTTACTGCTGATAGAGCTAAACGTTTGTCTTTTGTTTTCTTTCATTGTTATAATTTATCGCCTCAATATGAACGATGGTTTCCATGCAAGTAACGGAGTGTTTGTACCAGTTCTCGTCCGAAAAACATGATTTAATGCGTGATAATTATACACCAAATTACATACATATGTGAATATTAGTGAATGTTATTTTATTCTCGCATAACCCCTCAGGTATATTTTATGTATAATTTTTATAAAGCTAAAATTGCAAAAAAAAGTGCAACCATGGAATATGAAGGAACATGAACTTGGTCTCAAGTGTAGATTTACCAGATCGGGTACTGATTTTATAACCACGTGAACAACGATTTCACTCAAATAAATATACGTACATAAAAAAAATACACGTTCCGATATTACGCAAACAAATGACGACTATTTTTAAAAATAATTAAATATTTACAGGCTGACTGAGACTGTTATTTTAAATTTTCAAGGAAAATGTATTAGGACTCAAAAACTGCATCAAACTTCAGGATTATTTTGAAATGATTTTTTAATAAGCATTCAAACTTTTTTGATTAAATTATATAAATATGGAGAGACTGGCCCTTAACCTTAAAAAAGCAATAAACAAATTAATATAGTCAGGAAAAGAAAATTTAATCGTAGAATCAGATTTGCGTGTTTTTTAAAACTGATTTTTGTTATTATTTACTACGACCCGCCCCGGCTTCGCACGGGTGCAATGCCGCTACACTACACAAAATCTGTGAACCTGTTGCGTAGTTTTAAAGATTTAAGCATACAAAGGGACATAGGGACAGAGAAAACGACTTTGTTCTATACTATGTAGTGATTCTTGAATTGAATAATTGAATTATTGATACCAGCAGAATTGTAGGGTTAGCTTTTTAACTTATCGAGAGTTTCTGAACCATAATATGGATACTTCGTCCGAACAAGCTGCTCAAATTGTAGCATTGGTGCGGAGGGCTTGGTTCAACGAAGGATTGGTAGAAATTTAAATTTTAACCAGTCTACGGTTTTTAGAATATACAGAAGGTTTGTAGAGATAGGTTCTTACAGAAGGAGACAGTGTGGTACAGGCAGAACTCGAGATGCATTGAGGAGCGTGTTCTTTTTGGGGTGGCATATCGATGAATGGGCGAACAGAACTTGTGTTCATAGACATGGTCCGTCAAAACTGTAGTAGAGGGGGTTTGACTGCACATCGCTACATAACAGAGATCTTAGAAGATAACATGGTGCCTTACATGGGATTCAAAGGCGAAAATTTTACTTTAATTCAGGATAATGCCCGGCCGCACGCTGCTGCACAAGTTCGACAATGTTGCAAAGAGGTTGGGATACATACAATAAATTGGCCAGCATGCAAACCGGATCTTCCCGGAATCCCATTGAGCATATTTGGGTCAAGTTAAAAACAGCTGTATATGCGAGAAATCCTGTGCCTACGACAGTGGCACAACTAAAAGCAGCACTTTCAGAAGAATGGGAAAATATTCCGCAAGATATTTCAAAAACCCTAATTACATCTATCCGGAACCGATTAGAATTCATAATAAGGGCACGTGGCGGTAATAAACCTTATTAAAACTTAAAAAAACCCTTGCATATAGCTATTGTTAAAACCAATTTTTTAATTATACCAATTTTCTTTAAATTTCTGTTTTTCTTCAAAAAAGTTTTAAGGTCCTTTCCAGTACACAAACTTAAACTTAACGATATGACCCTACGCTGTTTCAAAGTTAACGAACGAATCTAGACGTTTCAATTTAAATCTGTGTGGAAAGTTGCATACTTGGTTGCATATTTATTTCAGTCGTTTTTTACTTTGATGCAGTTTATGAGTCCGTCAGTGTATTATTATAGATGTGAAACATCTATAGCCGCACGTAAAATCGATTTCTGGCGTGGCGACGACGATATACAGTCTAAATGCAGTAGTAAATTTCACATTAAAAATATTTAATGGAAATAATGTTTATTCAACAAATAGTCATCGTTATCTGGAAAAAAATCGTTATATTTTATTTTATCATTATAACATATTTATTTCCTATCACAGTCTGTTCTTTTCTGCATATTACTTAAAAAAAAAAAAATATCGATGTTTCACATCTGCCAGGCGTCCCGTGATGGCTCACATTTTTTTATTTATTGAACATCTTACTGATATTATTTGATACTCTATATATAATAAATCTAGTATCATTTTACATACCTTTCCTTTGGTAATTTTACTTCGGGTTGTTACTCGAACACCGTCCGTCGACACATCTACGGTCACTTTACGTTTCTTTACGCCTCGAGCTTTGAATTCATACTGCAAAGGAAGAGTAAAATTTATAAAATTAACAATATATACACACAATCTATGTCACGGCATTGTGTTTATCATTCAGAAATGGAATCATATGTGAACACGGATACGTGTACACATACTCAAACAACTGAACGGAACTCAACTGTCATAGTTGAATGTTATCTATCAGCAATGTATGAATGTTTCTATTGAATTAATAATGGCAATTTAATGCTCGGATTACATAACAAACATGTAACCCAAAAATCAAATGGTATTTTTATTAAAATACTCGATACTTAAAACGCATTTTGCAGAATGTGATAAATTCATCAACAGTCCTTTTTTTAATTTTTTAATGTAATATGAGGCAAGCAGAAAGGAGGCTGAAAACTCATGATAACTGATAACGCCTCCCATGGACAATCACTTTGCCAGAAGGCTCGCAACTGCGTTGCCGGCCTTTCAAAAATTTGTACGCTCTTTTGTTGAATGACGCTAATTGTCGAATTGGTTCGGAAATACTTCAGTGGAAAGCTGGTTCCACATAGTGGTAGTGCGCCTTATGGACCTTGGTCACAGACTGTATAGGGTTTGTCAATATTTTTTTATCTTTCATGCCCGTAATAAATTTATGCTTAAGGCATGCCAGTTTTTTTGATCTTACAGTTTTAATTATGCATAGAACTACAGTATTAATTTCCATAGAACACCGTAGGGTTAAGAAAGTACGACCTAGAACGAGTTACCCTTAAAAGGGTCAACACAGCCTTTGATGTCCGAATAAAAACTAATTAGTCGCAAAAAATTGCACGTTCATACATAAAAATTCAGTTTATGGAAATATAGTAAATATTTCCATAGAGCTTTTATATTTCTTCGCTAACAACGTATTTGAAGCGTCTTCGCGAGCTTACATTACATTATGCAAATAATAACAATATATTGCTGAGAACATTTCGAGACTTTCGAGTTTTCCGTTTGGTATTTCGCAACTAGCGCAGTTTTCAAAGAAATTTTCATTAAACCACTGAACTAATAAAACGTTTAACATTATTTAAAAAAGTTAATTTATGATGAAGCTTTTTCGTAAATATACACCATTAAAATATAAATTTTATTTAAAACTGCCAAAATATTATTTAAAATGTTAGTGTCCATGATTTAAAATTTTACAATAAACGAATTTGCAGTAGTGTATAAATCCTAGAATATTCACAATTATCCACCCACTCATTCATAATATCCTTTCTCATTTTGAACTTGCAAGTTTGATATTATATTTTCAATTACAGAGGAATATATTAGTTGTATACTTACACGAACTCTGCGCATTGCAGCAACAATCTCCACACGGCTGGTTGGTCTTGGCACGTCCATGGTCCCAATGTACTGTAAAGAACAAATTCGTTATCTATTCAGTAGTTTGGTAAAGCTTCTTAAGTACTGTACATATATTATAATAAGGAATGTTTTGATAGGAAAAACGAAACAGATGAAAAAAAAATTTTTGTATTTGTGCAATTATTGTCTGTTGATTAATTAGGAACTAATTAGTAATTACGACCCTTAGGTAATTAGTTCCTTTTCCGCCATTAAATTTTTGCGTAATTTTACTCGTACGGTTAAGTCGTTGGATAAAAAAATGATATGTATCAAATTGTCAATATAATAGATACAGAAATATGATAGCATTTGTCTATTGAAACTTCATAAAAAGATAAACAGAATAATGTTTTTGTATTAAGAGGAATCACGGAGATGTAGCCGCAGGTTAAAGTTATTCATAAATGTAAAGAACAAAGGCCCCAAGATGATAAGTTTGTATATACGTCAAAACAATATTTGTGAATTTCTTAAACATTAATTGAAGTAGAAACTAGCCCAGAGGCAATATTTGCAATAGAGTGTAATTCAGAATTGTAGCTTAGTTGGGTTATTGAAGTCACACTTCAATTGTCAGACTTAATAATAATTCCATATTGATTGGGATCCAAAATCATTAATGACTGGAAAGTTGAATGATTGGAAAGTTATTAAAGAACGCGTGGCTTCCCAACGAGCAGCAATCCTCGGATCAATGACAAGCTCCGTGAAGCCTACAGAGTGCCAAGTAACTTCTGGAAGCGCATGGGCGTCTGAGGCACACGTCATAAATAAATTCCAATATTTACGCAAATATATAGTTTAGATAAATAATATATTTTAATTATTAAATTTTAAGGTTAGTTATTACATATAATTAGAATTAACTCCAATTATATTTTACTTTTAGTTGTGATTTCCAAGTTTAGATTTGTTATATAATTTTTTTTCTTGTTACTCCTTACTGTCTTCACGGCCATTTACCCGCTTTTTCCAAATATTTCTATCCATGACTTTATTTCTCCTTTCGCTTCCTGCTAACAATACTATATTTTCTATCCACTTTTAGAGAGAAATCTAGTTTTTCTTCCCCGTCGTCTTTGTCATATAGTTGCCAACACTACAGATATACAAATTAAATTATACTTCCTCAATTTTTTTCAATTTTGTGCTACGAAGGACTCAAAGCACCATGTTTTATTCAGAGTAAATAAATATTTTTTCTCGTAGGAAGCCTTTATTGTATACTTGTATGAGAAAGCGAGATGGGAGAAGTGAATCAGAATAGCACTGTTTTTACCCAATTAAAAAAGTATTTAAGATCCTATAACTATAAGATCAAGCAGCTGTATTTATTAATAGGTGAAATTGGTCCGTTTAAGCTTCACTGCTCGTATGACTATGTCACCAAGTACGTACCGACACATTAAAAGTCATTGAGGTAATGTTTAGACTTTAGAGAAAAGATAGCTTTCACAGAGTCATAGTAGGTATATTGATTTAGCCGCAATAACCCTTTGTGGATTTTGAGATTATTATTTTTTCTTTGAAAATTAAGTCAGTCTTCTATGCCTGACACGTTGTTTTGTCTAACTCTGATTTCTTTTTCGTGCGAGTATATTCAGCATAACTTACGCAAAGAAAGAAAGCAGAGAAATCTAGCTTAACGATGTAATTTAATTATGCAGAGATAAATAAAATAATTTAATTTTAATTTAAATGTGACTACAGTTCACACTATTTTATTATGAAAGAGTTGGGAACAGAGGTATCTTTTTCTTGGGTCCCAAAACGCATTTTATTTTTACGCACGTCAGTAATCTATATAAAAGGTAAGTTCATATGACGCCGAAACAGCCCCACGTAAATGCTTTTAAAATGACGTCAGCGCCATTGTTTTAGTGATGCAAACAAAAGCTCGATTCGACCAGATTCGTATCTTCTGCTCGGTCAACTTCGTCAGCTTCAAAGTAATTGACAGCTAACTATCGTCAAACTTAAGTGAGTTACTTACCCAATATATAACTAATGTTGGTTAGGTTTTTTTATAATTAATACGACCCGTCATTAACTGACACAATGATGACCATATGGACTTATAATAAAGACATTTTTATTCTCATAATAGACATTAGTCACTTTCATATGCTAACGTTACAATTTGAAAACAAAAAGAAACTTGGTAGAACTTGGATGAACTTTCATTTCCGTAGGTTGGGATCACTCAATAGATAGTATTTTAATCATAATTTAATAATTGTCTTTTTTAATGAATAAATAATTATATTATATATGCAGCTATACAGTATCTATCCAAATCGTGTTAATAACATTATATTACACCCAAGCTTACAGTGTGTCACATAAAAGCCTCTATCATAGTCTACTTTTACCCACTCCCTTTTGTTTCCATATGTTAGATAAGAGGTTGTTAAGGCAACACAGATAGACGACCTTGACCTTACAATCAACATCGGCCAGTGAACAGTCTGAATAATTCAAGACAATATTTTAAGAATAGCTATAACACGAAATACCACTTAATTTCGGTTATGATGGAGCAATGTATTCTTAATAATGCATATCTGAATTTAGCACAGTTGTAATGAATGATCTTCATTAGAGTTAGATTCATTACCGTTTTTTTTATTTAATTTATTTTAAACAATGGGGCAAGAAGGTTTTATGAGTTTCCTGCATGAGTGTATATTGTTTCCTTATAGGCAACAGGACACTATTATATTCTATATCTACATTCTACTATTATATTATATCTAAGTTCTTGTATGTATAGCACATGTTTTCAGTGTAATATTTTGCACATAAAAATGTTTAATTAAAGTTTGAACGCTAAGAGTTCTCACGGTCAACCAAAGGTGGCGGCTTCTCTTTTACTACATAATTTGGTGTTGTAATTGGTATTTAATTTAAAAGTTTTTAATTAAAAAATAAGTTATTAAATAAATAGCAGTGGTTAGCAGGAAACAAATCGAGAATGAAAACCATGGACACAGTCAGTTTGTAAAAGATGGAGGAGGCTTTTACCCTTGAATGAATTTAGATAGACGCGTACGTCGTACGTACTGTCGCGACGGTACTAAAAGTAGGAAAAAAAACTGTAAACAATCTAAACTTTAATTATATGCTTTTTGTGTAAAGCTTGGAAATTAAACGGGCTTCTGAAAATTATGTGGTATTAAGTAGAATAAGAGATTCTTTTTTTATCTATTTTTAATAATCGTATACTAAAATTTTACACACAGTTCCAGTATGCAATTAATGTCGATTGCAATTTCGCTTGAAATGAAATATTTGAGAGCGTTTCGTAAACTTCACTGTTAATTAAAATTTTACATATATTTATATGAGCTTGTGTCACTTTGGGCTTGGATTTTGCCAACTCGATCATGTAATAAATGTATAATTAAACTCTGCAAGTTCGAGAGGATGAAAATCAAAGAATATTTTAGTCAATTATTAAGGCATTAAAATTTTCAATTCAGAGTGTATTTTTGTTACAAAGGTAGACGTCATATTTCCATAAAATGGTTTTGTTGTATTCAGAAAAAAAACCCACGAATACGCCCGTTGTTATTTTTTATTGTCATTCTACTAGAAACTACTATGGTAGTAAAAACAAAAATATAAAGTTTGGTCCCTGTGGCAGTGTGCCCTTTAGCATTTACTCACTGTATTGCTGTATGTAATTGATTCTTTTTTAAGCGTTAAAAAAAATTGTCAATTTGTGTCTTTTCAGTGCATTTTGAAATATAACTTTAAAGAAGTAAATTGACTGATAAAGGCAGAAATACCTATTGATTATGCATTATCACCCCAAAATTCAAACGCGTTGTATTAACACAATATGACAGCATCTGAGACGAGATGAACATATTGTCTTTAGTATACGATGTAATTGAAACAGGTACCTTCATCCAACAAAGGCCTGTTGCAGTGAATTCAAATCGTGCCCAGAAAGCCCAAGAATTCCATTCGACATATTTTTGGAGAATTTTTAGTACTGTATTTGAATGAAGTATTTCCGAACCAACTTGAGGCTCCATCAAAAAAAGATTGTGCGGTGGTATTATTTAGTAATTAAGCTAATTATTTATTAACCGCTAATGCCTAAATATGCGCTAAATAAACATTGTATACATTAAAACTGGAAATGGGAAATTTTAGCTCATCATTTATGATAGTATTTTTTAATTTAAGATCCGCAATCGGGTATAAGCACTGGGAACAAGTACATTACTCAATCTGTGAACGAACGAGGACTAGCATAGATTAGCGTATTCTTCAAATTGTTTTAAATTTTTTGTTTTAAATTGAGCTTGCGAAAGCAATACTTGTCTCAAACTAAAAATTTAACAATTTTAAATTGTATTTATATATGTTTAAAGAAAAACACTTTTTAACGGATTATAGTTATGTATTATTGTATTTAAACTTATAATTATTTGTACATAATTTTAAATTTAAACCGACGTTTCGCGTGCTTTACAGCGTGCGTGGTCACGGTGACTGAAGACAAAGGTGTTAAATGTAAAAAAGTATTACAGCTGCAGAAAATGTTGTGTTATCTGTATTTATTTCCCCGGAGTTGGTATCGACTTGAACTTTTACTTACTTTACTATTGACTTGTGTGGTTGGTATGTTTATCATATATATTATAATGTTAAAAACGATAAACCTTCAAGTTGACTATGCCCACTATTTGAAGCAAGAATCGCGCGAGACGTTCTTCAAACCGGTTCCAGCTTATGACTCAAGGACGAATGCAAACTTTTCAAGTGAACGTGATTGTTCTATGTTTAACGTCAAATGCACTACGGTCAGGAAAGTTTAAGTAGCTATTTTCTCCAACAATGGCAATCAAAGACTATAGACAATGAATTTGTATTTTTTATGATTATCATTCAGTAAACACTAGCAGGAAATATTGTTTGTTAAGTACGAGGAAAGGACAACTAACTTAAGATCATTCCATGAAGGTTCCATTCCAATCATTGATCATTTCATGACCCTTCAGTCTCTTGAAGCGTGTCGTATCCTGTGCCTAATGCAGCAACTCTTCCGCAGACGCAATAACCGTCTACTCCCTAATATTGCAAAGCCATGATTTCTTCCTTCTACCAACACTCCCTGAATTTTATCAATTATAATTAATTGGAGGAGTTGGTAGCGGTCATACCGCAACACGTGGTCTAGTTACGCAACTTTCCGTTGTTTAATGTCTGCATATTTAACAAAGGAGAACTCGGATGCGGAGTCATGTGACGTCAACACAAACCTTTCTTAATTTTGCGGAAAGATTCGCGGACAGTTCCATAGAGGCACCATCCTCTTTTTCAATGAATACAGTAAGGCAATGCCATTCGCATATATTACAATGTTTTCTAGGGTCCTCGAAAATGTTTGTTCATCATTTTCAATCAAAATCATTTATAAATAAATATAACACCATAGAATAAATAAATATTGAATTCTTCTAATTTTATATTTATTGCCAGTTCCCGAATCAAGGGCTTGAAACGGAAGAGTTTTGGCATTAAACTCTCTGCCACTCTTTTTATTCGCCAAGTTTTTTGTTTTACACAATGTTTGTAAGGAACTGCAAACATTACACCATGTTCCAGATGACATCTTAAGTATTAATAGTTAATTAATAATAAATAAAAAATAAAGATTTGTCTCCTATTAGGAAGAGTTATGGTGAAATAAGAGCATTCACTTACATTTTTTAAGAACAACACGCAAATATATAGTCGAAATAACTAACATACACGAATTCAAGTCTCAATAATTTGATTACTGAAATAATTTTAAATGTTTCTGTTATATTTCCTCTTTCTCGTTTATCTTTTGATTATGTAGTAAGCAGCTCAACTACACGCGTCACACTAAAGTCGTGTGAATGCCAGTGCGCCATTGGATTTTATCATATGCGGATTCAACAACCTTAACTTCGGCGCTGTCAAGCAGCAGGTTGGATCTGGACTAGCCTGTAAGATAACTTACTTGAATATATGGTAAGTTTTGACCGAACAAATATTTGTATGTACACGATCGATTTAAATACTTCGACTGTTATCTGAAAATATCGTATGATGAAATCAAAAAGAAAATTTTTCTTAAAGGAAACATTACGAAGAACTTTTTTACACTTATTGTGACTATTTAGCTGAAATTCTCAATTCTCTAAAAACCAATAAACGGGATACTATGTTACTAATTGAGTCTTAGTAAATAAACCCGAAGGTCCTTCTTCTGGTTTTACATGTCTGGTAGAAATTTTACGCCTTTGAATACTATAGAAATTATATAGGATAAAATTCACATTCACACCTTGTTTCTCAGAGCTGGATAAGCCATAAAGATTCGAGGCCGATATGTTCCTTGGAACTTGGTTTTGAATTTTATAGAATAATGTCTATACGTACTATGCTTAAATAAAGTGAAATTTTGATTGTTTTTATGGAATGATTAGTATTGTTAGAAGCTTTTATTTCAATGGAAGTTAAACTTATCAATAATAATAATTCAAGTCATTTTATTTTGACAAATATTAGAGACATCCGTGTTTCATAGTACATCGTTTCTCGTTTTAAACACGTGCGTGCCTAGCATAGTAGCCTGTCAGGCAGATTTGTGGCCAGAGAAGCTAAGCAGAAGGTTAGTGTCAAATCTCTCCTTTTCTGTGTTACCTCCTATACATACATACATATTTCTACTGTAAAAAATTTCGAGTTTTGATCGGTCCTCGGCCAACATGTCCAACACATTAGATAGATCTTATTACTGATACAATATTACAGAAGTATATCTTCAAAAGAACATATTAAGGGTATTTTAAGGAATATTTAAACTGAATGGGTAATATGAGGCGCTGTAAGGTGGGTCATGAATAATTCAACTGGGACCCAGACACGCTCAGGTTTCTATGACTGTTGTATATATATTCATTGATTCTTAACGACAGATCTTTATACGAACAGTATAAAGTTCTTACGAATAAAATTCCCAAGACGTTCGTCGGCTTACACATATAATTGCTTATTTACAAATGTGATCTGGATGCAACATTGAATATCGTATTGCTGTTTGATGAGGGTTGAAATACATAATCGAAATGCTGTGAATTTATCACAACTTCGTTTAATTTTCTTAATAGCACCAGTTCACGCCAACAATAGCTACTTTAAAGCACATGAAACGTAAAAATAAATGTTATAAATTGGTAAATAGGGTAACCAATCGTGCGACTACAAACCGAGGAATACTTTTAGAATCTGAAGACTTGAATATAAAAACTAATTGCACGCCTTTCAGGGGGAAACACAGCATCGGAGTCAATCACTATTATTAATAAAAACAATTTAAAGACGCTTATTGCAAGATGCATAAAACAGCTTTGCAAAAGTGTGGGCTAGAGAAGTGTGTATTTTGTATGCTCAGTACGTAACTTCACAAGAATCGTTAGATGCTTCTTAGAACTTTAGTTTGACTTATAAAGACAAACTAGTTTGAGTCGTGCCACGTATGGTCTATAGATATATTTCAGAAGGTATAACTTACTTCTCTCATAGCTTTTAGAAATACTTATATTTTAAAATTAGAATGTTTGTAACATAATTTGTTCTTTATATAAGAATTGTTTTAGAAAACTTTTTTTGTTAACACCCATAGAGAGAAGCCATGAATAGTTCGCTTATCCCTCGCTTTGTCTAAATATTTGCTGGTATAAATGTTGAATTTATATTGATTCAGTGGGCTTGTTCCCCAAATCGACGATTTATACCGATTTATGCCGGTTGAATATCAATTGCTTTATAAGCTTTTCTCTGTAAGCTAATGGTAAAAACATGACCATTATTTCGAGGTTTCAATCAAGGAAACGTATTTTATATCCATCAGTTTTATAGCCGTTTTATTGGTTCATTGGTTCAGCGATTTTAATATAGCGTAAACCTTTGTTTACGGAAAAGGAAAGGACACGGTTTAAGTCTTTAAGGCTATGGTAAATTCAAGGTTGTCTTTTGTTTATAGGTTACAAAAAATTTAAATTGCTAATCGTTAGCGAATATTATCGGCGCTACAACGCTTGTCTAGCCTCTTATAAGCAAAGTGGTGTGCTTATGTTTTCCTTCACCGTACGAGCAAGTGTTGATTGGACAAATAGAAAACATTGGTGCACGTGAAATGCATTACTCATACTTCGCACGTTCTAGCCAATAGACTTTACTGCTCCTCATTTTGTTAATTTAAACGAGGCGAAGTACTATAAAATGTGTATAATTTCCTCTATTGCGGGTTATTCCCAGAAGTAAGCGCATGATCTTATTTCACCATGCCTGCTGCTGATGGAAGATCTTTCACAATCTGGGACAAATCTTTGGTTTTAATTTATATTATTATTATTTTAAAAAGTACGCCCTTGATTTGAGAAGTGGCAGTAAATGTAAAATTAGAAGCATTTAATGTATATTACTTTGTTCATTGTGTTACTGATATGAATAAATGATTTGTGACTTTGACTTTAGTTTAAAATGAAATAAACCTTGCTGCTTGTTTTAACTTAGTTTTATTTGATTTTATCCAAAGACACATACAAAATGCCAATTTTATTAATAAAGCACAAGCCTTTAGACACAGATCCCAGCTTTGGCTTTTGGTTTTAGTGTGTACTTAAATTTCAGTTAGTTATTTTGTTTCACTGAAATCTCTATAAGGCAGATTAACCTACTTTCCTAAAGAATTTTCGTAGACTGACACAGAAATTAAAAGTGAACTATTATTGCTAATACTTCATTTAACAAATCTATAAAGACGAACTTAACTGACAATAACTTTAAATTTAAGAGACTCTTGGGCCGTGGCCCATGGGGCTCAAGTCTAAGGCGCTACATAAGATTTAGATTGGCGCCTAATAGATAGATAGTCCCGGTGACCCCACAGCTGGTCCTTTCCTCGCTCAACGAATAAAGTACAAGTATATAAATAAATACAGCTAGGAAATGGCGCCAGCGTTTAATGTACACTGGGACCAAACTTTTTTAATTTATTTTGATTTTCTAAAAAACAATTATATATTTTGAATATTATAATACTATATATAGGTTAAAAACATTGTAAATACTTAGTTATATTAAGTTTATATATATATATATATTAACAGGGGGCAAACAGGCAGGAGGCTCACCTGATGTTAAGGATACTCCTCGATGCTAGAGGGCTCGCGAGTGTGTTACCGGCCTTTTAAGAATTTGTACGCTCTTTTCTTGAAGG
This sequence comes from Pieris rapae, assembly GCF_905147795.1. Lineage (NCBI taxonomy): Eukaryota > Metazoa > Arthropoda > Insecta > Lepidoptera > Pieridae > Pieris > Pieris rapae. The sequence goes on along the minus strand of NC_059534.1, from coordinate 9,948,473 downwards.
ACCCTAAGTCGAATTGGTTCGGAAATACTACAGTGGGCAGCTGGTTCCACAAAGTGGTGGTACGCGGCAAAAACTGCCTTGAAAAACGCGCAGTTGTATATAATGATAATATTAAAATTATAAAATTATAAAATTATAAAATTATTATATGCGTAGACGTGTTCTTAAATTGTTTTACATTTAAGTATTTTTTAAATAAATCAATGTGTACAACTAAATGTACGTGAAATCTCCGATACATACATATTAATTTATAAAAAATATACACAACATTTCATTCATGGTCCATTTTATAAATTGTAGCTATCATTATTGTAACTCGACACGCGCGTATCAATTGCCAGGGCTTTATTTTAATACAAAAACATTTTAACAGATTAGCATGTGGTTTTAACACTTTTCGGCTTGTTCAATAAATGTTTACCTGCGTTTCAATAATTTTAGATGATTGTCAAATTCGGATTTATTATTTGATAGTGAAAGGTTTTCATGGAGTATACGAGGCTGTAAATTTTTCTCACTACGGCTTTCTTAGTTTTATAAGCGTGGCGATTTCCTAAACCGTCACAGTTACTCCCCGAAAGTATAGCCAGACGTAGGCACTCTCTTCAACTGCTACTTTGCAGTCATTCGTTTCATAGCAATTATCTAAATTATGGGAGGTACGCCCCAAGAGTATGTTGCCAGACATAGGCACTCTCTTCAACCGTTACTTTGCAGTCATTCGTTTCATAGGAATTATCTAAATTATGGGAGGTACTCCCCAAGAGTATATAGCCAGACATAGGCACTCTCTTCAACTGTTACTTTGCAGTCATTCGTTTCATAGCAATTATCTAAATTATGGGAGGTACGCCCCAAGAGTATATAGCCAGACATAGGCACTCTCTTCAACTGCTAGTTTGCAGTCATTCGTTTCATAGCAATTATCTAAATTATAGGACGTACGCCTCTACAGTATATAGCCATTAGCCAGACATAGGCACTCTCTTCAACTGTTACTTTGCAGTCATTCGTTTCATAGCAAGTACTAAATCATGGGCCCATAATCAAACGCCCCCACTATTGTCAGATTTAGCACATATTTGGCAACTGTTATAAACAAGTGTTATAAAGTACTTATAATGTTTAATAACTACGAGTAATTGACGAATTAACACTCGCTATTTATTATTAAGCGTGCAGAAATTTTGTTATTTATTCAAAATACAGATTTATGTTTGAAGGAAATTCATAATATATTACGAAAGTTTCGTTATGAAGAAAAATATTTTTTGTAAGATTTATTATACGCATCATATTATATATTCGTCTAATTTTACTCAATTTGGCCTAATGAGCCCGTTACTTGGCTGTTCTTTTAAATTGTATGTAATAGTCCGGTCAATCTAGACCTAAAAATGGGAGCGAAAGTAGAAACGCTGATGAGTAGTATTCCCTTTTTTCTAGGGATTTTATTATGGCGTCACATACTGTGAGCTTGTTCTACTATGCCATGGTAATGTCTGAAGACGAATTGATCTTTTCCAATACCTGGAAAGAGTAGGTAACAGATTGATTGGTCGGTAGGATGTTTTTTCGGTCATTCGTTTACCATCCTTATAAATCATGATGATTTTCGAGATTTTCCACGGAATTGGAATACGTGAATTGGAAGTAGCCCATTCCTAACATAGCATTGAAGAGTATAGTCATGAAGATCATTAGCCTATGTCGGTACTTCAATCAATATAGATTTCATCTTTAGTTACCAGGTCTTAACCTGGTGCATTTTTTACTATACAGGCATTTGATAGTTTTTATAACTTCTACAAGCGACACAGGTCTCGGGGAAAGATCTATTTGAAGATAGGTGTGGGATTCCCCACAGGGGAAAGATTGGGAACTTTCAAATTTTATTTTTAATCATATTTTCAACAATCTTACTGATTTTCAGCTTGATGTGAATTTATGTAGCTTCGAATGTTTAATTTATCTATTATTGGTAGTACAGAATATGCTGTAGACTATTCACACATTTTATCTTTGGTTTTACTTTTCCCTCCCCGAATTAAACGGACTACACACTCTCTTTCATATAAAAATTATTTTTCACTTTTCGCTAAGGACCTCTGCCGTCTCTTACCCTCCAATTACGCTGTGAAGGGACAGATTATTTCAATATATATTCCTTTATTTACAAAATGATAAATGTTATTCTAAAGTTCGCGGAAATAAAATGATGAACTTAATTTAGTATCGACTATTCGTTCTAGCCATACCAAAGAAACGTATATGAATAAAAAATACACATCGACTTTTCTTAGAACTTTTTAAGAGAAAAAATTCATACATAAGTCAAGTATCGTAGCTGTACAAAGCTATCGCTATCAATACCGGAATTTTCCTGTTATTAAAAAAATCTAAGTTTTATTAAAGCTTAAGAAACTTCTATTATTCTTCTTTTCTTGTTCTTTGTTTGTTTGTTTTAAAGTTTTTAAAATAAAATTTTCTTTTAAACGCAAAAGTACGATTTAGTCTATTATAAACAAGAATGGAAGCCTTCAACGTTATAAAAACAATCAAGATTATTAATAGACCACTTATACGATTTCAGCTTGCTAAGCTTTCAATGAATGTCAACTTAAGAGCTGGCGTGAATAATTACGTGCTACCATTTAATGAGTGATGAATGATTTCATAAGGCTTGAAATAATTGCTTCTGTCAACGTTCCGCGTTCGTTAAGCTGTCATTAGAATTTCCGCAAACAGAACTACAATATAGGCTGTCTTGTGGCGTCCCATTTCTATCCCTTTTATTTTCTTCGGATAACTGTGTTTTAGCACGGCAAAGATGGCATCATGGGTAGATCAAAGTTAGGGTTAATCGGAACTTCTTACGCTCAAAAGCTTTTGACCATCTGAGTTAGACATCTTAATCCTAATATTGATATAAGAGTGCCAATAAGTAATCGCCGGATTGTAATAGCCATCTGTCGATACAAGGTCCTATCTTAAGATTTTAACTTACCCCAGTTTTTTAAATAACTAAAAAGCTATTTCATATGTTTCAAACAAAAACAGGGACAAATCCAAAAGATTGAAAACAATCTGAGATTTTGGATAAATTTTTGGGTTCGGGCGTTGGAGATATGTACCACGGGGTTAGCAAAATCGGTTAACAATTTTTATTATTACTTATAGTATTCGACAACGCACAAGAGCGAGTGGCCGGCCTTGTGCCAGATATACAGACGAAATTGCGATGACAGCGCGGAAAGATAGCAAAAAAATGTGGAATGCCTTGGAGGAGGCTTTAACCCAGGGTCCATATAAATATAAATACAACATTTCTATTTTTATTACTTACTGTTAATACCTGTCGCATATTTGCTGGTTTTTTTAAGCTATAAAATAAAACTATTAGCGTGCAATATGCATACATATACTTTAATTTCGTAGATTATTCCCTTTTTATAAAATATATAATACATCTCCAAATAGGTATATCTTTGAATTCGCATAATCTTATCCATCTCCATAATTTTTTAAGGATAAAATATAATTTTTTTAGTAATATTCTGAGATATAATGCGGTTTCCGCTAATCCTTGTGCCATATATAATATAACCGGCGCCATATTTTATTTCATTACATAGACATTGGCAATAACTTAAATTCGATTCTTTGAATATATACTATCAAAACCTCCTTGGCTTGCGTACCAAGTGTAGCGATCTTCCGAGTAGTTTTTTATTATATTATGACATTCTTTTTTTTATGGAAACATGGTTATGTGATAGCATTTATAACAACGAAATGCTTGATAACAGATCCGTGGTCTCGAGGCGTCAGAGATTATGATAAAACTAGACAGACCAATGGCAGAGGGGTCCTATTTGCAGTGAATAGTAATTTTAACGTAAGAGAGCGAGTAGAATGGCTGACGACATTTGGATTACAATCACGTCTGGAATTAATAAACAAAAAATTATCAACAATTTACATATTTTTACTTTATACCTATGTACTGAAAATTGTGGTAACTCATTTTTAGATCAACTAAGTAACTTCACGTAACGCGTAAATTAAACCATTTTTACACAAACACCACGAGACAAACTTTTAATATTAGGAGATTTTAATCTTTGTAAAATAGATTGGTCTACGAGCGACGAGGATTACCCCTACCTTCTACTGAAGGGCTACTTCGGAGTGCAACAAATCTGCTATATTGAATCTGGGTAATCTTAATCAATATAATCATTTAAAAAATGTGAACGGTAGAATATTGGATCTCGTTCTGTGTAATGTCGCGGTTAAAGTCAGTGCAGTTGATGATCCCGTATTACCTGAGAACCCCACATTACAAATCTTTATGTATCGTAACTGAGTTTTCACTTACCGACACTATTGAGGATAACTGAATAGTAAAATACACGTATATTAAAGGAAATTGTGAAGAAATTAACAATGAGCTAAGAAAAGTGTTGTTAACGTGTCTTATAAATAAATATTCTATACTTTAGCTTAAAGAAATTAAATTTTTATTTAGTTTGAGATAAAGTTTTATTTGTCTTTAATTGTAAATAGCTTCAATATTACTTCAAATTCTCGTTACGTAGTTAGTGCTGCTTAGACTATCATGTTACCAAAGACTAGCGTCAAGAATGACTTAAGGTAAGAAAACAATATAAAGACGAAATAATTAGTTTTGTTTGATTTATATTGGTAACAAGAGATTGTTGATTTTAGTTCGAATATTTCGCTATTGATTCTAGTTTTGACATTCTATCCTCCTTGTTTTGTCACCTAAATTTACAGTTTTTTATTTAATCTGGTACCTATATTAAACATGCCCTCTTCAGAAATATGTAGCCATTAAAACCAACTTGCAGAAGCGCGTCTCAACGCAGCGATTTGGTTAATATGAATTTCAAGAATTTCTTTAAATAAACTATTACAAAATACAACAGACTTTTAGAACATTTCGCAAATATCAATTTCTCCTTCTTTTGTCGAAGTTGGTTAGTAGCCCCGGTTATATTGATAACGAGCAGGAGGCTCATTCGATGCCCATGGGCATTCCATACCACAAGGCGATATTTATTAAGGTTGCAGTTATTTTTGTTAGTATTTATACTTTATTAACTTCTTAGTTTTATAATACAATCGCTAATGCAATGTGTGACATACATTCGCATATTAAATTCAATACGAATATATTTCGATATGTATATTATTATAAATCAAAGTTTGCAATCGTCATACGATTTAATAGTAAGAATTTCGCAAAGCAATCAAACACCCTCTGACAATATTACTGTTACGGTTACCTACGAGATTTTATTCGATTTATTAGCGGCATAGGAGCTTGGACTGGCGTATGCTTTTTTACTAGCAGAGTAGATACCATCTGATCTAAGAGGCAGTGTAAGACTTAGCTTTTAGCAAGATCATGCGTTGGAACCCCGTAACTTCAACATTACTTTTATCCTAATATCATTGAACATGTAAGGACACAAAAGGCGGATCTACGAAAAATTATTTCTAACTGATGCTAAAATCATGAGTTATTTATTAAAATGCTTTTAGTAATATTGAAACATATGCTATAGATGTTGCGTGGCGTGGTGAACTTTAATACATAAAATCAAAATTTTATAGCGCATTGTAAATTAGGTATATGTGATATTAATATTCGGTGTATGTTACAGTACTTCGCAATGGTTCCTTAGGGATGTGTTCTCGAATTACCTGTAACCAAAAACAAGAGAGTTAAAAATCGAAAATGAAAACATTTTTTTCAGGTAATTAGCTTGCAACTCTTATATGGCTTCGAATAAGGTCTTCAATGGACTTTTGTGTCAACAATCGCCTATACAATGAAGGAAAACGTCGAGATTGATTCGATGTATAGCAGAAGACTGATCAATTACTTGCCTATTAGGAAAAAATAAATACTATATAAATCTAAGCGTTTACCAATTTTACGTCTGGCTCCGGAGGACTTAATAACTGGAATATTTGAAAAAAATATTACAGTTTTATAGAAGCCTATTCATTGTATTGAACATTATGAAGGAAAATTAATTGGAACCGATTCTATAGACTCGTCAATACAATCGGTTCGAGTAAATTGTTTAGATATTTTTAGTATTGTTATATCTTAACTCGTCTCGTATATTAAAAATATACCAAATTGGACTCGTTATATTATTTAAATCAACTTTAAGACTAAGTGCTCAGAATATAAAAATGAGCATACATTTCTCAAAGGATATAACTGAAAATAAAATTCCTTCAGTAAATTCCCAATAAATTTTTCTTATAACTCTCTTCAATTACCTGAGAAAACCGCAAATAAAGTGATAAATCGTATTTGCTCCATCTACCAGAGATTGGAAACTTTCAGGAAAAAATCGTAACTTCATATAAACATTTGCTTTTATAAGTAGCTCATTGAACCGAAACGAACACAAGTTTTAATATAATTAAATAAATATTGGTTTTGGACATTATCGATTTTCCGTAGAATATTTACTTCCTTCCGTTATTTATCCAATACGGCCTCAGAGCTGTTGGAGCATTAATCTCGTGTTTGATAACATCTATTTCCTTTAAGACATACAACTTATATATAGTGATGACAAAGCGGGTTTTGTACGCTGCGTTTATTTTAAACTTAAAATGCTTCATTAAATCAAATATTATTTATTAGTATACATTGTTTTTATAAGCTTATATATATTGGTAATGTTTATTTATTTGTTTTGAATTTTGGGTTGCCTTGAAAATCTTTCTTGCACCAAATTCCTTCCACGAGAGATACTTTTTCTGAAGACGTTCCTTTGAAATATACTGACGAACTTATAGACTGCATCAAACTTCAGGATTACTTTGATATGATTTTATTTATAAACATGCAATCTTTTTAGATTAAATTATATAAATATAGAGAGACTGGCCTTAATCTTAATAAAAGCAATATTTAAAAATAGAACTGCAGTAAAACAAATAATTATAGCCGGGAAAAGAAAATTTTCTCGTAGTATCAGATTTGCGTGTTTTTTAAAATTGATTCTTATTGATTTTTTATTCTTTTGACAATTGATTTATTGTTACCAGCAGAATTGTTGGCAAAAAACGTAGATTTTTTTGTCTTACTTAATTCTTTAATACGGTTTAGTAATTTAAGAAATATACACGTATGGCTAAATAAAATGAACAAAAAATACAGGTAAATCAGTTCCTTATATTGGGGTATTTGACGATTATAATTTACTTTAAACGGGATAAAAGAGGAAATCATTCTTCTTTCGTACCTATTTCTTTTTCCTCGTATGTAAGTGTAACAAATACCATTCTGTGTAAGAAAACTCAAAGAACATTCATATTTATTGAATATCATAAAAAAAATGTTAAAGGTACTTTGTTATCGAAAACATATTGAAAGCATGAAAACTCGAATATTGGAAATTGGGAAATCCAGTTAGAAATTTTCGGATTATATAAAATATTTTTTGTTCCATCTACGAAATTGGTTGGATGTAATCTTGGTACGATTTTATTACTATCAAAGAACATAACTAAATAAAAAAAAACTGGAATGTCTCCTTGTCTGTTGTCCATGTATTTGCGTGTTGTTCTCACGAGTATGTAAGTGCGTGCTCTTATTTCACCATGCCTCCAGCTGATAGTAGACAAATCTTTGTTTTGAATTTATTTTATTATTTTTTATTACTCAAGATGTCATATGGAAGATGGTGTAATGGTTGCAGCTCCTTACAAACATTGTGTAAAAAAAACTTGGCGATTAAAAAGAGTGGCGGAGACTTTATTGCCAGTTCTTCTCTTCCGTTCTACGCCCTTGATTTGAGAACTAGCAGTAAATGTAAAATTAGAATAATTTAATTTAATGTATATTTCGTTTTTTTGACGTTCATAAGTGTACATTATTTTACCTATATGAATAAATGATTTTTATTTGTTTGTTTCTGTTCGATATCATCAATAATCGTTTAGATCGGAAGTAGCTTAACGGATAACAACCTTACAAATAAAAACACTATATATAGCCTGCCTGTTATGGCTGCCAGTACGTTGTACTAAGAGCTACAACTAATAAAATGATTTAAAACTAAAGTGCTCTCGGAAATAGACATCCATCGGGACCTTAACGTAGAGGACGTCGCCAATACAATTACAAACATCTGAAGCTTACGATCGATGGCTCCACTAGGCTTATCAAACTCTTGACACCGTGGGCTTAGTATGAAACTTGAAAAAGAAAAAAAACCTTGGGTTATTGAATTAGTTAATCCATTAGTGTAAAGTGATAATAGTGGTAAGTGAAATGGATAACTCAAGAATTGAGTCTTTTCCTTATCTGACTGTAAGTTATGTTATTGGAATTTAAAAAAAACCCTTTATTCATGTTGATAACATAATGTACACTTACGAAAGTCAAAAAACTATTAACTTAATTGGACTCCTATATATTTAATTAATTTATAAGTAATATTTTTATTAATAAATTAGGTTACACTACAATTAATGTAGTATAAGTTAGATTAGATTGTATTGTTCAATGATTATTATATGTCTCAGTGATAATGTTGAAAATATATCCTCAAAAATAAGAATTATATTGAAAACATTTACAACATCATAATTGACGGTAAATATTTATAAATTAGTGTCATTAATAAATATTATTATTATTGACGTTCAAAAACCAGATATAAACTTACCGTCCATTGTTTAAGTGACTACCCCTCCATAGTTAATTTTCAAATAAAAGAAAACCAATATGGCAATTGAATTGATGAAGGAATAATAATTTCGTATATAGAAAAAAATAAGACCAATTTATAAATGGGACGTTTAGAATACAACAGTTTTGTTCTGAGGGCCATTAACGCACTAATAGTAGGAAAGGCACCGTAATCCGTTTACATAGGAATGGCCGCTTTGTCAAATGTCCTCCGCAGGACTATTACGATAGCAATCGCGTACTAGTCGCGCGAACGTAAAAAACATTCCTGCTCTTGTCAAGACAGACCCACAAGACCCGATTACGCGATTTTGAATAGAAAACGTCTGAAGAATACACTACCGCCAACTATCTAACTCTGTCGGCATGCAACCCTATGCGTGCTTTTGCATATACATAGGCGGAGAAAAATGCAATTATAACTCTTGCTAGAGATTATTGCAGGGTAATTAAAGGTAAATGGTTTATAATTTAATTTCGATATATTCTCGTACTACTTCTTAGCACGCGTCTAATTGACGTCATTTATAAACCACGTGTTCACTCTTTTTAACTGTCCATTTTTAACTATTTACTCGTGTTTTTAGTATATAAAAATACACTTAATCACCCTGGTCTGTATAATTATTTCTGTAATAAGGATGCCGGACCCTGCTTAACTTACGGAACATTTGTTTTCCCCAAAACTTTGTTGGACACTGAAATAAGAGTTTAACAGATGCTCATAGCTTATCCGGTAAAGGTATTTTATGAAAATTCTCTTATTTTATCAAAATGTATTATAAAGTTAATAAGTTATTATGTTAAAGTTGACACAATTTGAGCAAGTAATTAATTTACGTCTGACTTCTGAGCTTTCCTTTTTTCTATCTTCGCAACCATTATTGAAGAAATTTACTTGAAAATGCTGAAAACCTTTGACGTTTTCAGCATTTTCAAGTAAATTTAGCATTTGCTTGCTTATTAAGGAAATTATTCATCAGCAGTCATTATTAAGGGTGGTAATGCGACTTGTATTAAAATATATTTTTTTTAGACAAATAAAACGACTTGTAAACTTTTTAACTTAAAGCCAAAGAATTTTTCGGTTCAGTTAAGGTCTTCTCAGCCCATTATCGAGCTAAAAGAATTCGTCAGGTTTTAGTGGGTTGGATTGTAAATTAAGTTTGAAACCACATACAGAAGCCGTAGGTATATTTGTAAGAGAATTTTCTAAGCGGACAGAAAACGAACGAACGCGTCCACAGAACGTCAAACCGATAAAAGTTCTGATTTTTTTCAGGATTGCAGGGTCAGTTACGTATTAAACTGCATCTGATACGAAACATCAGGACAATTCAACTAGCTATAGTTGACCGGTCTAATGTTTTTATTGTAGATGTCCTTTGTACTTTACCTAAACTGAATAAAATATTGATTTTTATATTATTTGACAGTCATGAGAAAAGTATTGAAAATAATGTTTTCTGAAATCGAATACAAATACACTTGAACTCCGGTAATAGGAGTTATTCCATGTTAGACGTAATTCCGAGCGATTTGCGAATTCTTGAACACATCACAAATATGTCGACTGTCAGACATTAATTCATATCGTTAGCAGTTTATTCGACATATTTAAAATTCTTCCCAAACTACATTCATTTTAAAGGAAAACAGACCTAATTATTTAGAAATAAATTTAATTACATATAAGATTTTACTACCTAGAAACCAAACTATTAAATATAGTTTTAATTTTATTTTTATTAATATTTCATTATTACTATGAAGGTGAAGAAAATTGTATTTAATTATTAGGTTTAAAAAATCAATTTTCCCTTTATATTATACGTTGATACAATAATTGTATTCTTCCCTTAAAAGGAATCCCCTTCGGAGTCTTATCAAGTGCCATGATATGTGTGCACAAAAATGGTAATACTTGATTTTGTATGAAAGTTAAAATACGTATAAAGGAACATTATTTTACAAATAATAATCAGACCAATATACGTTGTATGGGGCTGTTCAAAGAACTACTTCGTAATTAATAAAATCTACTTAAGCAGATTTACTTATCTTATATCAAATATCGACGATTTTAGAACAAAAATGATACAATGCAAAGGAAACTGAATCACGGCAAAATTCCCAAGACAATTGCTCGTGATTGTAACTTCATTACGTTAAAGATTCATATATGTTTGGTTCAACCCTATCCAGTCAGTACTTAGGTTGGGTCACATTGAAATGACATCGTGACAAAGGCGCAGGTACTTCCCTTAACACTACGGAGCAATCAGGGCTCAATTTTATTTAACTAGGGAATTTTTTGTTTTCACTCTAGTAAACTTAACATTAAGAATATTTCTATAAAACATTTATATATGTCGCAGCCAACTAGCTTAATTAGCCGTTCAATGAACAACCTAGCCGTTTCACTAACCGCCTGAATCTGAGCCTGATCGCTGGCTATTGCTTAGGCCATTCGCAGTATACAGTAATTATTTGGCAGGATTAAAATCAATGAAACATATGACACAAAAATTAAATATTTAAAAAATTAAATAGCTTAAGTCAATTTCACATTATTATTGTCACTACACTTTTCCATTGTACTTGTTGTTTTTGTTGTTTTGAAAAACATCATCAAAGTTGTGGTTTGCAACGCCATATTGACAGTTTGAAGAGGATCGTTTTAAGTGAGAGAGTGGCAGAAAGTGGTTAAATGTAAACTAGTCAACTGGCTGGGCAAGTAATGAAACATCATCTATCCAAGTCATTTGCCTTGCTGTTTGATCAACTGGCTGAAAATCTTTCAGGCCGCTAGTTAAACGACGCCGTTTAGCTAAACGACTAGGCTGTTAATTGAACGGCTAATTAAGCGAGTTGGCTGCGACATATACACATAAATATGTTAAGTAAATTTTTGAAGAAAGGTTAACAGAACCAAGTGATCCCAATTGGTCACTGTCGACAAAGGAATTGAGATGAAAAGATATGGAAATACCATAACAGGAAATACAACCAGTATTTACTGTAATGGCTAATAACAATATTTGTTTGATTAATTCATTTGGTGGGTGGCTATGTGCTTACGGAACATAATGCAAAGCTGGAGAAATGTTGGTATCCAGCCAGTAATGTAAAAAAATATCGGGATAAATTATATACTATAATTTAAAAAAATATAATTTAAAAAAAAAAATTAGGGCTCGGCTTATTGCTTAGAGGTTCGAAAGAAAGATAGTAATTTAAGCCGATTATCATACCTACTGAATTTTCATAGAAATCGGTCAAGCCGTTTTGTAGGAGTATCGGAACTAACATTGTGACACGAGAATTTTATAATATAGAGATGAGAAGTGATTTCGAAATTTTAACGAGATCATAAATTATTATAAAAATGATTTAATTTAAAATCCATGAGAGACATTATGAAATGTAAATTAAATTAAATCGTATTTAACGCGAGCGCTTTTAAATATTATAAATCAAGTGATATCTTCAGTGAAAATAATTTAAAAGTATTTAACACCTTTATATTAAATTTTTATTAAGAAACCTTTGATGTCAATTAACCACAAAAAGCGGTTAAGCGGTCACGTTTAATGTAGGTCGTTTCACATTTCAAAGTATTAATTTTTCCTACATTTTTAAAAGCAAAAATTTGTTTGACTCCATGTTGTCATATAGTCGGCATACTAATAAACAACATACGACAAACCAACTACATGGTTGTCGTACCCTTAATTTATTGTGTTCATTAAATTATCTTTAATGAGCAGCGTTCTTAGCCTAGCCAGGATACTTCACGTTTGTGATAAGGGTACTGATCACTGGCATACATTATATAATTTATGATACTATTGGCGACAGGAACTTATTATCAGAGTGACGGGTACACTAAAACCACCTTGGGCAAAATGAGTTAACACCCATACTAATTCTGCAATAAATGCCACACATCAAGAGGTCATTAATCTATTGAATCGTGTATCCCGTGTATCGGAAGACCGTGGAATGGCACGCATTTTCAATCGAAAATGTCGCCGCTTTGCATAATAAACACTCATGACAAGTAGTTCCGATCGACATGATTCCATTCAAATTCATGTGATGTCCCGAGTACTAAGCGTATACTCATATTATTTTATTGTTCTTGAGACATCAAAGAACAGATCAGAGACTTTAATGATTCGAAGTAATACTATGGGGCTTTTTTATTTTTATACTATGATTATATGATTATTATTATAATATGATTTTTTATAACATATAAATTTTAGTATATTTTGTTGTAACAATATGAATAATAAGAATGTACTATCTAGTACTATATTTTTTGATATTTTAAAATTTATTTTATCAATAAAAGCATACAGGACACTCGCAGTTTCAAAGAACATTTTCTTTGAAATTAATTTCTTAAAGCTTGTAGTTTATAACTGATATTGCTAATTTTTCCGGCGGCGGGAAAATGTTACGAGAGAAATTTGCTGTTGATATTTATAGCATGCATTATGTATCTATACCAAGTTAAAATCAATTCAGGACCAATACCAATATCACACAGGTAATATATATATATATATATAATATATATATATAATAATATATATATATATATATATATAAGAAGACCAAGAAGGCCTCCCTGAGGAACGTCAGACGGTCCCTATATCAAATCAGACCGAGAGTCATGTAGAGTAACTGCTTGAATATGATTAGGTTCATAAGATTTTATCTAATGCAACAGGTCCCCATATATCCCCAGGAATTCTAGTTTACAAATCGGTTTTGCGTGGTCTATTCTGTCGATCACAAAACACATTTCAAAATGGTAATAATTGTACAGGAGTGTTTAACTGTACCTAAAGGTATTTTTTATAGATCAGGACACAGTGTCATCTAAAATGTTGTGGCAGTGCCACCCATGTACTAGTTATACCAGAGGGCTGGCGAGTGGGTTTCCGGCCTCTTAACAATTGGTAGGCTCAGTACTTCTTATCATGGTACATTACTTACTACTTTAAAATAGTGTTTTAGAAAAGTTTATATATTTTCTTGAATTTCACATGTATTAAGAGAGATAACTAGAAAAAGTAATATAATATATTTTTTTATCTCTAACATTTCTACATAAAATAAACTTTTAAAGATAATTAATTTATTTGAATCTTCCTAAATAATTTATATAACGCACTAGCTGCCCCCGCAAACTTCGTTTCTCCTTGATGTGATTTAATCAGCCTACATTTTTAGTACATACCAACATGGAGCAATTTGCTATGTAGAGATTGTTCGGTTTTCTTGTGATTTTTCCTGTATATAAACTTCAGAGTAATCAAGTCATAAGTTTTTAATTAACAAATAAAAATTATGGTAGATGGTAAAGGGTTGAACATTTAGGGTTATATGTATGTTTTAATGCTAAAAGATAAAAATATAGTTCTCTATATAATTTATACAATATTTGAATTAAGTAGAATAATTAATGGCATTTGAGAACATGCACAGTCAGCGAGACATAGGCTAGTGGGCGGGTCTTAAATTATTAATGTGCGTTTCAATCCTTACTCAACTGAATTTAACTAGGACCTAGTTCAAATATACGTACCTACCTATACTGTGTACACTACGAAATAATGAACTAGTTCTATGAAGAATTGTTTCACCTAAATTCCTTCGTTGGACGTCAGAAACACATTCAAAATGATTACGTGTCGAAAACATAGACGGTATAAGTATGCAATTATCACTTACAAGAGTAATTTTGAGGTTATAAATTACAATGAGGTTTTCGTATCCAAAGATCAAAAGTTATAATACGCAATCACAATGGAGTAGCTGCTTATCATAATAAAAGTCGACTAGTGTGAAAAAAAATGCTATAATTCCGTATTAAAAAGTAGTAAGTAGTTCTAAGGCAACTTCTAAATTTGGTTAGGTTAGATAGTCTCATTTACCGCAACTATACTCAAATTTGGTCCGTTTTGCATAAAGGCCTGGCTAATTTAGCCAGTCTCGCTCCTTCCAGAAGCATAGAAGTCTCCTGGGCACTTCACAGGCTTCACAGAGCGACCTCACTGTCAATTTCTAGATTATTCAATTATTAAATAAATCATAATCTCGTATTAGTAATTACGCTAACAAGAAAATGTTTTAATATCATATTGGTTTATCAAAAATGTAGCTTATTATGTAAATTAATGATTTTCCTTAATGTTGAACTGAATGCGATCAGAGCACTTGAAAAAACACCATTTACAGAAGCATAACCTAATTACTACGTAATTAGTTTCTCTCTGAAATTCCCATAAGCACACAACATTTTCGTATGGCCCATAAATATTAAGTAATGAATGTAGCAGCACCTGTGACCTGTAATTAATAACCTAGCTCGCTTAATACAATTTGTACGTTTGCAATCCACGCTTTTACGTAATAAACAATAGGTCAGAAATATAATCAGAAAACTATCCTTCTTTTTAATAGCAAGAGAAGTAAGTACGCTCGTTCGTTCCTGGTGTTGCAGGTTTGATTAAAATAGTGCAGGGTATTTTCAATCAAAGCCCCAGTTAATTCGACAGAAAGTATTACAGTGCTACAGCTTTCTTTCGTAATAAGACTGATTTAGATTTTTTTTAATGTGTCTCTAATGCAAATACATTTGGATGCAAGGTTTTTGATAAGGCTTACTTTATCTTACGATAACTGTCGAGCTTTTAAAGTCTAAATCTATAATAATAATCTTCTAATCTAACTTATAATCTAACTATTATAACACTATTTCTGTTTCACAAACACGCATACCTACACAAATGTAGCTGATTGGCGTACTCTTACTCGATTTGTAATTTACTTTTGAAAATAAGATTATTAACACTATTAGCGTTTAAATTGAAAATGGATAAAAAATATAACACAAATAAATTTAATAGAATTGGTCCATAGGGCTGTGTTTCTTGAATTAATTATTATTCAATATTTTTTTTAAATATCATAGGAGATTACATACATTATAGATAGACAGGTATCACTTATTCCACGTCATTAAATTTGAACCTGTAGGTATCCCTACTCATCGGCAAAGAAGACAGCGTATAGGCCGACAGAAAAAGCCGGCGTAAAAAACTCTCGGTACTCTTTTAAAAAAGCAAATCATCAAACAATACTTATTTTAAAACAAGTATAGCAAATTAAATAGAAGCAACCTGCCAAGCCTTAATATTTTTTTTAGACATTAAGTAATACTCTGTACTTATTCTACCATACCAATGAGATAGACTGTTCAACTCAAAGACTCGTCGTTCTCATAATTATACACCATCGTTAAAGAAGCGTAGGACCGAATTTAGTAAAGGAAAAATATTCACACCATTTAGTATACAAGCATGATACCTAGCTACCACCACGATACTTCAATATGCTGCCATACACTGATTTAAAAAATATACTGACCAAATTCAATAGGTTTATTATATATGTGGTGAGATAATTCGGTCCATATCACGCCATAACATACTGAGGCTAAATACAAATATCTGAGGCACCACACAATATTAAATTACATTATGTTTAAGAGCAACTCTATATGTGAAATGCAAGCTATACACAAAATTTTCAATACAACTCCTGTCTTACGTTGTGTTATAATTGTATGTACAAAAATGTGTAATACACCATTAATACCGACCATAATTCAATGTAACTCTCAAACTCAAATATTTAAAATTGCTCCCTTTGGCAGACCACCTATTTGTAGCAGCATTTTCTCTATGCAACAAATACCCTGTTCAAGAAAAGCTCTTGCTCAAAGGTTATTGGCACTGTTTACCAGGCACTAACTTAAATCTTTAATTAGCGACTATGCGTAGCCTAAAAGTCTGTACTCTAAAATAATATCATGAACATATGAATTCTACACAAAACGAAGTCGTGTATAATGTCTCACATAACTTACAAGTTTGACACGACATACTACATCATCCTGATTCATACTCTTTGTTACTGCACATAAACATTTCTGATATAATATTAAATGGATTATTAAGCCATTTAAAGACATATCTCTTATTAGGAACAAGGATATCCTTTAAGAAACAATTGTATATTAATAATTGTTTCATAGATAAAAATATTTTACCAATTACGGAGAACCACATTTCTACGTCTTCGTTGAGATTTATTTTTTACTTTTATAATTATTGTTCTATAAAAATACTATAGAAATTAGATCGCTTGGTTTAAAAGTGTTGACGTCATGATGTAATGACGTAATTTAACTCAAAGATCAAAGAAACTAAACCAACAAAGATTTGGAAAATTTAACCATTGTAAAGCAATATAACGCAAAGCGCAAATCTAACCTTATACAGAAAACTTAGGGGTAGTTCTAATCGTATATGATGGCGATAAGTAATTTAAGTTATATTAATTTTAGCCAATAACAGCCCTTTATGTTAGGTGAATTCTCCTAGTCAGATTAACTCGTCAAGGATTCCAACGAGAAATCACTTCGTGCGTGATCTAGTGTTCGCTAGGATTCGCTAGTGAATTTAAATTAGCAGACTGGTTAGAATATTTTAATATTTATCGCTGGGTGCTTCAAGGTTATAAAACTCATATACTACACGCAATTAATAACACCTTAGATGTAGACGTAAAAAAGTAGCCGTTAAACCTCAAGGTTCACTTTAGGTATAACTAAGAGGAAAGAGACCACTGATCGTTGAATTAATGGTGATTCAGTCAGCTCACAACACGGAAAGAGAAGAATATACTTATTTAACCACTGGCAAACCAGAGTCAATACTTAATACCAAGAAAAATTTTACCAGCTTTATTGTGTTTTAAAATACAGGAGTAAGAGTTCGCGCTTAATCTCGAAATTGAATTTTGTTAAGATTTTCAGGTAAAGACTATTTTTTTAAATAAATTGTTTAAAGTCGTTCACAAGTACTGCTTATATAATTAAATAAAAGTGTGTTTATTCAAGTGTAAAAAAATACGTATGGCTCCGATGCGGGTTTCTTTTAAGATCGAAGTTAAAATCTTACGAAGATATTTCCGATATATTTTTCATCAAACAATTTTGTCCAATGAAAGAAAACTTTTTGTTGGTCTTTTAATGTCTTTCATTACAGCACTTGATTCAAAGGTATGACTTAACTGTTTTATTTTTATTTTTTATTTTTATCAATGTAGTCTGTAATTATCAAACTGTTTCATATTAATAAACGTCCACGCAACTTTCACGAAAACATAGAATAGATAGATATAGACATAACATATTTTATTACTAACAAAACACACACTCAAAACAATAATAATCAAAGAAAATATTTTTATAAAGAACAAGATATGTTTTAAGTATGTAATGCGTGTGTGCTGTGTTTGTAATTTGCTCTTGCTCAGCATTGTGCTGAGGAGCAGTGTTGCACAGCGCTGGTGACTCTGCCAGAGACCACAGCAGCTAGTTAATTTGTCTAGCTAGTCTATTTCACAAAAACCCATATCTATTTTAAAACTAATATCCCTCAATATGTTAGATAGATAGATAGTAGCCTTAATTATATTAAATATTTTATACATAATATATAGTGTAGGAAACTTCCTTACATATTTATTTTCAATATTTTTTCATTTTTAAGCTAAATGCGAGCGCAATTATTATAAAAAGCCACTCGCATTTAAATGTGCTTAAACTAAACTTAATTTGTACCCACGAAGTAGAAGCTTATTAGTATAATTTACGAGACGAAATATTCAACTAAAAGTGACCTATATGAACATGCCCAGGTATGTACTAATTAATGTAATACCAATATTATACTCCAGTACGAAACCGCGACAATGTGGAACTTGTACGCAATCCTCTCGCTATCCCGCAATGGAATACAATTGTGGTTAATTAAATTTAAAATAATACACAAGACGCCTTTTTAATAACCAGAGATCGCCTCCTACTGGAGCCATACAACGAATAAAAATGAAACTACTAGTACAAGAGCTATGAATGCTACAAAAATTTTAAAACATACTATTGAATTAATTGATTATTTTGGAGTAGTATGGTCCATTTATTGAAGAAACCCGATACGAATTAACTAATGAAACCACAGGCCACTGAAGCCACACATATTAAGAGAATATATGACAATACGGATAAACCTACCGCTATTAAGTAGGACACATCGCCAATTTTTAATTTTTATATTTCTTAACCATAATTTCATAAAGGTACTAGAATTTTTTAACACGTATTCTATATCGTATAATTACGAAGCCGTTTCAATGCCGGATCAAAAACAAAGTGCGGAAAGAGAACTGTGCAGGGATTTGTTGCATTGATAAACTTTTTTTGTCACGTTTATAACACTGGTTCGTCGCTATAGTTCGAAATTAATCTTGAGACTTAAGACTCTCTAGTAATAATGATTTTTAAAACCATTAATATATGTATTTAGCAATTTTCGAACTAAAATGGCTGTTATATTGTAAATGTTTCATATTCTCTTTAGTTTGTAGCTTAAAGTTACTCGATAAATGTATGAGATATATATTAATATATATTTAGCAATTAATAATGTTAATAAATTATAGTTTTTTCAGTAACATCACGATCATACATATTAGTTAATGATATTACCCAATTCCAGATGAATTCTTTATGTCTATTTGTGATTATTATGAAGAGACAGGCGTAATAGCATTTAAAACTAAAAATTTGTATAAAGAGAGGTAATTATAATAACCTAAGATTAAGGATTTTTTTATAAAGAACATTGTCAAAAGCTAATTTCAAGATATTGCTGATAGTGCTTGGACGATTAAGCTTCTTATTATAAACCTTTTACAGAGAGTAATCTGTGAAATCGTATTTCGCGTACCGTTTCAAAAAGCTTTTACGTGCTTTTACAGCGATTTAATTAAGTGACGTGTCACTTTCAACACTGAAATTTACAGCGACGTTGCTTGACAAAGTCATAAAATTTTGGCACTGATACACATATGTAGTTCTTTTGAAACACAATTTGTGACCTTTCTATTTTAAAGTAACTCTCTATTTTTAAATAAACAGGCAATATTATGGAAAAGGAATAATCTGTGTGTAGTGATCTATAAAACTGTATGGGGGGACACAGTCGTACAACAATTGCATACACATATATTGTACAATTTACATAAATATATAGAACTGGCGGTTTTATAGCTGTCAAGCGATCAATTCCAGGCAACCTATGTGAGAGAAAAAAAACGTATGTATGCTTTCCGTAAAATCTTTTCAAAAATTTTAAAATTCACCTTATTTTACGTTTGTAGAAAAAAACAACACTACCAATAGAAAATACTAAAATGTTGACTTTAGCTAACTACAGGTTGTCGGTTTTTTGACGGAGTGCGAGTGTATCGGAAAAAATACTCTTATCATTTTCACCAAACACACAAGAAGAAGTATAACTTAAAATAAACATGTATGTACTTATGAGCAGTGTTGGCCTAGTGGCTTCAGCGTGCGACTCACATACCTGAGGCCGTAGCTTCGCTCCCGGGCTGTGCACCAATGGAGTTTCTTTCTATATGCGCATTTAACATTTCCTCGAACGGTGAAGGAAAATACGTGAGGAAACCGACATGTCTTAGACCCAAAAAGTCGACGATGTGTGTCACGCACTAGAGGCTGATCACCTATTTGCCTAGTAGATTTAAAAAAATGATCATGAAACAAATTCATAAATATGACGCCAGGACCGTATAAGTAGGTTGTAGCGCCACTGATACATTTATGTACACGCATTAGATGTTATACTTATTTGTCATAACAAGATAAAAATCTTTTCAAAAATTTTATCTTTGGCCTTATAGATTTGTAGAAAACCGACAGTAACAATAGAAAAAAATACTCTCATAATTATTACCTAACGCGCCATAAGAAGAATAACTTCAAAAATTAGATTAGTCAAGCGCAAGAAGTGCAAAAATACATCAGACATTTAGATCAAAGGAAATTATGTATATGAATATTAGTCGGTACGTGCCCAATTCAAACTTGTATAGAATTTTTCAGTCTATCATTTTATTTTTTCGTACTCTACGTATAGGTCTTCTGTACAGGTCTAATCTAATCGCTATTGGTTTTGGACTTGCCTTCTTACATTGATTAAACGTTAGAGTAAGTGCACATAGCTTACTGAGATGCCCTTTGGTAATTTGAACAGCCGTAACCAGAAATACCGACTATACAGATATATAGACTTCCCAATAACATATCAAAAAGGACGCGGATGCTGTATAAGTTAAAGCTTCAACACGATGCTAAGAATACAGAACATTACAGAAAGATGTTTTTTATTGACGGTTTAATGTTTAAATTTGCTTCCGTTACGTTGAATAAAATAATATTAAACCTTTCTTCGTGGTTACGAGTTTTTTCACTGACTCTAATCCAGAGGGTTTATCAATTTGACGTACACTTTTTTTAATATTTAAACATAATTCCTCCGTACGTCTCTGATTGAGGTTTCCGGATTTGCAGGTTCATGAAATTACATTTATTTATCAATACAGACAGATCACAACACAGAACAAGAATAATTAGAGAAGTGAATAAAAAATTAAGTAACACAACTAAAAAAAGAAATATTATACGTATTTAATTACATTTTATGTCAACAACATTTAAGAGTATCCACTTCTCTAATATATATCTCGCTTGTCTAGTATATGCCTACAGCGAATCTTTCGTATTTCGCCCATACAATGCGCTAAGGCGATGAGAACTTGGAGAAACTGATCGTGGTTGGTAACACAGAAGGCAAAAGATCAGGTGGCCGTTCACCAACCAGATGGACCGATCAAGTGAAAGACTCATCGTCTTCAAAACTGTACACTTGACAATTTACAAGGGAAGCGCTGGACAGAAACCGCTGGCAGCAGATAGTCCGCTTTAGATGCTTCGTTGCTGACCACGACGCTGAGATTTGAGCTGCCGATTAAAGAGAGATAGAGAGAGACCTCTATAAAAGACAAAACAATTACAGCGTTTGAAAACATACACATATAAGACTTTCTCGGTAAATCAAATGAGCATCAGCGAAGAAACTTCGCTAAGTAATAATAAATTCCGGGACATTAATTAAAATGACGCATGAGACATCCAATACTTTTATTATCAATTCATGTTATTAAGAAAATAATATTCAATCGCTCGTATGCTTAGTAACAACAATGAATTTGAGTTGGGGTTGATCGAAAATACGCCACATCAAATATTTAAATCTATTTTAAACAAAGGAGCATCGATGCGTAAATTCGATAACCTAACCATAGATTTTTGTATGGACAAAGTAAAGTAAGTAAAGATTGCGTATGTGGCAGTAAACGGGCATGCATGATGCATCGTTTGAATATATGAAGCTTCATACTATAAATTGCAGGGAAAGTTGGAACAAAAGTATCGTCAAAATTAAAACATTATTTATTTACTGAAGGCAGCTATGAATATCCAGACCCAACTCGTTTATCAGAATGTATATATATATTAAATATATATATTTGTTCATGGCATATGTTACTATGTATCAATTATACAATTTTTCCAGCACTCATTTTAGGAAAACTGCCGTCCCAAGATATTTTAATTAAATTTCGCGAAAGAAAAATAATCTTGAACTGAAGTCGGGTGTTTTCTTTCAATTCGAAATTTTGATTAAAATTACAAATTGTTGAATTTTGGTTAGTTTTTTTACATTTTAGAAATAGACATCTTCGTCTGTGACACTTTCTAGAAGATTAGAAGATTCTTAGGCACTTCACAGGCATCACGGAGCGATCTCACTGCTACAAAAGTTGCTGTCCGTTGGAAAGCCATAACCATGCAAACCAGAACTACGTGGGTGACCGATGATTGCAGAAACAACGCTTGAAGACCTTCGAGACTTAATTTATTAGAAATAACCGGGATTTTTAAAACGAATTAGAACTTCTAGATATTCTTCTAGATATCATATGTAATGTATAAATCTGAAAAATCTGGTTACCTTCATACTATGGTATTTTATATCAGTCAAATGAGGTTGTATAGGAAAAAGAAAGAATAAAAACCAGATTTGACGTTTTTTGTTTTTTTGTTTTTTTAATAAAATGTTTTTGGGTTAAAATAGTTTCAAACACAACTATTTAATATTTTACAACATTTCAAACCGGTTTTTAGGAAAAAAACCATAAGCGACTGAATAATGCTATTGAATTCGTCAATTTGAAATGTAGGACATTTACACAAATAGCATTTTACTACTATTGTCCCCGTCATCCTGCCGTTTGGACGTACAAATTGCCTCATCCGTCACTCTTAACCGTGTGATTGATATCCTAAAACCCGAATATGCAATCAGCAAATCCGAGACATTCGGCAATTCATCAATTTCTTTTATAAACATTTCAATGTAACACAGATCACATAAAACTCAATTTGCCGCTGTTATATAAAAACTTTTTCGAATCCTTTATTGAGCCGGCTGGAATTTTTTTGAATATTCATAACTCCGTTTTAATTTTCTTTCGTTAATTAAATTTTTGTTTTGCGATCCTTAGAGAATTTTGATAAAACTAGCCCTAAATAGTAAATACACTTCTTGCGTAAGAATAGAGTGTTAGTGAATAGAATGTAAATTTAATTTATCTACATTTTAAATTTATCATCGTGAGAAATTGGGGGTCATTTGGATGTTTGAATAAGAAACAAGCCATAAGATTAACTCCTTTTTTATAAGTAATATTATATATATAATATATATATATATATATATATATATATATGAAAACAAGAATTATATAAAAATATTTATTTTAATACTATTTTCTAACAACACTTATACAATACAATATGGATAATATCGCACCTTTGGTTCTTTCATATATATTATGTAATTAAGTATTAACATAATCTACAGAAAAAAATTCTGAAGACAATTCATAAAACATATTTATACTTAATATTTTTTTTATAATTCTTGTTCTAGACAGTTTACCTGTAATTTATTTTTTTGTAAATTTAGCTATGAACGGACTTCTTTTTTCTTTATCTTTTATATGGTTGCCTGGAAGATAACGCTTGTTAGATATGCGGCCGCCTGTTGTTGACTTCATAATTTATGTTATCAAATTCTATATCTAGTATGTAATATTCATGTAACAAAGTTTTAATAAATAACGAATAAAATATTTATCGTAAAATGACGCTGTCTATTAAATGCAAGTATAATAAAATAAGCATAATAAGGCAAATTTAGACATTACATTTTTTTGGTTTCACTCCAGCTGGAGACCTCTGTAGCTTAACATGCTAATAATTAAACTAAACCTCTGTTCTAAGTGGTTTCGTTGGCATCTTGCAACTGTGGAAGTATGTGCAACGAGAAGGCAGGGATGCTATGTCAAAGGAGTTGAACAAAATTCCGATGGATATTTGAATCCTTTCGAATCACAATAAAATCTCATTCCCCGAGGACGTGCTTAGGAATTGTATTGAAAGATAAAACGTGCCTTATCGAAATCTATTAAATATAGTTAAACATGACTGCGGACTTGGGAACACTTATGAACGTAATAATGGGGTTTAAATATTTTTATATAAAAAACCAGACTAATTTTTTAACTGTTATATGATAAATTATTACGAATATTAATAACTATGCATTAACTATGGACTAATAAAATGCATGAAAGTTCAGGATCACTTTGAAATGATTTTTTTAATGAGTATGCAAGCTTTTTAGATTACATAATACATTATATAAATATGGAGAGACTGGCCTCTAATCTTAAAAAAAGCAATATTTAAAAATAGAACTGCAGTAAAACAAATGAATATAGCCGGGAAAAGATTTATTCGTTGTGTCGATTTTTAAAATTGATTTTTATTCTTTTGACAATTGAATTATTGCAGCAGAATTGTTGGGTTAGTTCGAGTTGCATTGAGGAGCGTGTTCCTTTTGGAGGCTGTTCGTACATGGTCTAGGGTGGCATATCGATGAACGGGCGAACAGAAATTGTGTTCATAGACATGGTCCGTCAAAACAGAAGTAGGGGGGTTTGACTGCACATCGCTACATAAAAGAGATCTTAGAATATCACGTGGTACCTTACATGGGATTAATAGGTGCAAGATCATGCTCGGCTGCACGCTGCTGCACAAGTTTTACAAACAAGCTTTATTTTTAAATAACTTTACAATTAGATAGTCACCTTAATACTTAAAAATTCCGCGCGGTAAATGCAAACACAATCTATTTCGGACGGTGTTCCAGCAACGACAAGGCTGAGACTCTATCAAACAAGAGATGCCCGAGGGAATTCATGGGAAAATCAAATTTTGGCCATTGTATGACCGATAAGGCCAATAGTCAAAAAACTGTATGAAGTGCATATACGAATCACTTTATGCAATGAATCGAGAACTGTAAAATCTATATTTATTATTATATATTGCCGTTGTCCCGAAAAAAAGCTGGTCATATCGGGATGGAGTAGAAAAATCATGTGAAATCATGGAGTTTAAGGACGTGAACGTCAGATGATTATGTATGAATCAAACAAAAATATTGTAAAATCAAAACTGCTGGAAGAAAACTTTCGTAATAAAGAGGTATCTGACAGTTAAATCTTACAATAATTTTGGGCAGAGCCTACGTTGATTTTTTATTTATTTATTTATTAAGTCTACAACATCATATTACGAAATCTACTGATAATTTTATAAATTCTTCTTTCTAATATGTACGACAATATATGTAATCATAAGTTTTGCAAAAAATAGGAATTAAAAAAATACAATTAAAAAACATATAAAAGATAAGACAAATACACAATAAAATAAAAAAATTACCAAGAATTTTGGTACTTACTTACGTAGCAGAGAAAAAAAAATCATCAGCAAGATAGCGAATTAGGATCGAGAAAGGAAACAATGCTTTCTCTAAAACCGATCAGCCCACTACCGAATATATCCAGCTCCGGATAAGCTCTGTTCAATCATTAATGGATTCTAGTAGTCTAATAGTCGTGAAGAATTCGATCGAGAGGGACCTGAACTCCTAGTTTGGTTTGACAGAAGGAACTTGGAAAATATTGGTGATTTTAGACATAGGGAATGAGTATGGGACTACAATTTTAATACCCTGTAAGAGGTCACTGCTCTGTATATGATTAACGGTAAGACCTACATAAATTGTGCAAAAAATCATACATGGCAAATGCAACTATGAAATGTTCGATGACAGAATCGGAAAATAATCAACATTTGCCTACCTTAGCATGAAACGCGATGCCATACTCGAACGCCTCATCTGGGTGCAGAGACATCTTGGTGTCGTACTCGTCATTGTCAACGAGGTCGTACTGTTTTGTCAAAGACATCTTTCTACTCCACTTAAACAATTTCATGGGAACACGCTTCCACGATCCCGCCTTCAGTACCACCCGGATGTAACGAGACTTTTGCCCCCGTTTAAACATCGAGGCTCATTCTTCGTACCACTCTGATGAAACACCGGCACTGCTGCCGTCTGAAACAAAGTACATTGTTAGTTATCAAAGGATTTTTCATGTGTAATAAAAATAAAATTGTTTCAGTTTCTTAGTCGTACAAAACGCGTCGTGATATTCAAACAAATTTTGTTTGGTCACTTGGACGTGACGTCAGCGTGGGTAAAAATGATTTTCTAGGAAAACGGGGCTATGATAAAAACTTAGATTAGGGAACTGATCAGATGGTTTATGGAAACTTGCAACACCAAAAGAACCTTAAAAAACCGTCAGTCATTTATAGCTACAGTTTTTTATGCATCGGATGATTTTAGACAGACTATATCAATCTTAATAACTGAATAAATTATATAGGACTCTCGGCCAATTTCTACTCGCTTTTAAGACAATTCTGAAAAAAAAATGTGTGTGTACTTATGTACACGCGTAAGCAGTTATACTTCTTTGGAGTATGAGAGAAAAATAACTAAAATGCAGTAGTGATTAACGATAAATATTAAAATTAATAAAATAGATTTTATTGAATTAAATAAATTATTAGGAAATACTATCACCATCCTATATGACATTGATTTAAAAACTCCAAAATAATATTTATTTTATGCACACTGTTTAATTGTACTGTTATGAAACACGTGTTCTACATATAAAAATACTAGAATATGCAACTTGAACATAGTTATCGATTTCCATGCCTCCTAGACCTAACTTTACGATGTCGAATTTGGGTGTTGGTGTGCGCGCGCATCGTAAAAATTCACTCTCATAATTTTTCTCCATCGCGCCAAAAGAAGTATAACTTCAATAATATAAACTACGTGGTGTCCACACATAATTCAATAGATCATTCGCCGTTTCAACGCCTTGTTTCGCGTAAACAATTTCGCAACAATAGCTAAGTACGTGGGTTAACGATTCGATAAAATAACGAACCTATTAAGGGCAAACAAACGTCGGGAAGGTTGATAGGGAAAACATTGACGAAACGGGTCAGCTGTGAGACAGATAAGTAATTTGTGAGACGTACCTACTATTAAGTATTAATTTGTTTTTTTTGGTGTTTGATAATAATTGTATCATCTCTCTGAATTAGTAGAAATATGTACAGAACAAAAGTAAAAGGTATAAAACAGAGTGTCAGTTTCATGCGAGATTAAAGTATGACCAATATTACAGGAAAAAGAATTCCTGCCCCAAGTAAATTAGGAATTCTCAGCTTTCTTTCAGAAAATGTCACAAGTAGACAACCGCAGTGGCTCCTCGTTAAGGAATAAAATAATATTTTCATGTACAATTTACAAAATTGTCTAGACTGCTTTGCTTTTATAAATAAATATTTTTTTTTTAATTTCCAATTATAACCCAAAAATAATAATATACAGTTCCTTTATATATGCTTTGCTATTAATGTTTGACGAATTAAACATATGATCAGTTTAATTTATTCGTATATATTTTCCAAGCTTTCTATAAGATTCTAAGAGAGAAGAGAGAAGTCCCTTATAAAGCTACTTATATAAGACATGTACATAACAAACCCATCAGTTAACTAAGTGTTTAATAAATTCAAGTAGATTGCTTCCAGTTCAACATACAGGCGTCGAAGTAAATTAAAGGTTAGGGTTATCATCTGGTATGGCGAATTTGTAACCCGTTTAGCGCAGTTTTACGAATTTAAACATATTGCTTGTATGAATTACGTTCAGTTTGAGTATACAATGAACTGTAGTTAGCGCGAGTAGTAAACATTAATTTTAAAATTCTTTTATAGACGAGAAGTTTTCTGGTTTTGGCAAGCCTAGCAAGGCAAGTTAATTGTGTAGTATGTACGTTCTTAACATACATACTATAATCAAAACATAATTAGTTATCATTAATTGTCTTGATTATCAACATTTAAATAGTATCTTAGATTGAAAGATTTTATTTTAGATATTTCTTTGTATTAATACAATAACCGCTTAAGTATTAAACATGTGCCATGGAAGAATAACTAGTCGCCGGCAATATAGCAGTGTGATTAGCGTCTGGATTTGTTGTCTAAAATAAAAATAACATTATTTCGACCGACACTTAGAATATCAAAAGTTTGCCTGTTTTAACATAAACCGCAAAACTAAATGTCGTTTCTGTGGCACATACTTGTATGTTGTATAGGATTTCATTGAAATTTTACATCGGGAAGACAGGTTAATCTCATATGAAATCATTACGACTTATGTAAAGATTTACACAACATTACGCCTATTCTCCCAACACGAGTTGATTTTTATTTTTTATAGAACAAATTATTTTATTATTTTTCATTATTATGTCGATTACGTTGTGTCTTAATAAAAGTATAAGCTTGTCGAATATAAAGTTATATTATCTGATACGTGATTCTCCAATTTCATTATATGAAGACAATGTTGGCAGATGTATATTCTATCGTTTTTTTTTAATAGAACAGGCGGCAAACGGGCAGGAGGCTCACCTGATGTTAAGTGATATGCCGCCCATGGACACTTTCGATGCTAGAGGGCTCGCGAGTGCCGGCCCTTTAAAAATTTGTACGCTCTTTTCTTGAAGGACCCTAAGTCGAATTGGTTCGGAAATACTGCATATATAATCTAAATGATATCATAATAGAGATAGAGAAATCAAACTGGACAAGGCATAAGCTATATTTATGAAATTCAAAATATCAAGTGTATTTCTTCCAGCAATCAGCTGCTCAGTATTTACGACATCATTACGTAGGGGCTGTGGGTCTTGTGTATAATGTGGAGAGCAACCGTCGACAGCTTTACGTCCTAAAAACCGGCCTTACAGGGATATTTATTTTCAAAACATTTTGTAAACGCCTATGTTACTCAATATTTTTTTTATTTTCATTACGCTTTTAATTTACTAACTACTTTGTTACTTTTATTATTATTAGCATTGATCTAATTGAATAATAAATATATAAATTCACACGCAAAGTTTTATAATGGAGATTTACATTTGCATTTTAATTTGATCTCCTGATGGGCAACCCTATCCTAACGATTGATTGAGAAGTTACGCAGAGCTTCTTAATGCTGGTTTCCGAACATTAATTACTTTTTGTTAGGTTAATACCGATACTAAAGTTTTATTTGCGAACAAATTTAAAACAATATACCAACTCTAATCTGCCAAAACTTTTTGTAATAGATGTTTGACAGTTGCCTCGAACGAAACAAGTTTCAGGAAAAATCAAATAAAGTCATACAAATTGAATTGACTCACGAAAAATATTTAAACATTGATTACTCAGATTTTTGGTAACGGAAGCACCCAGTGCTATCTAAGCCCTCTAAAACTTTTCCCTGCGAGAATTCAAGGGACATGATCGCAAATGGTGATCCTTATTAATTAACCAGCGGACGGCAAACATTGTTCTGTCATGTAAAGATTATCACAGAACTAAAATAGCTATTGAAAAATAGAGTGTTGCGGGTAGAACAGTAAAGATTAAAGGTTGTATTAATAATTTAAAATATCTTGGTTGCTTATCACTTCGGGGTACAAAAATACTTTTTGACACACAAAAAATTCATAAAAATCGGACACAACAAAGTGTGTTTACACTGATAATGTGAGAATTTTGTATTTGTGTATTTTTAAATTTCACCGTATCTTTTTATCCCAGTTGATTAATTTAGGTGCGAATATTTTAAGAACAAATTGTATAGAAACACAAAGCTTTATGGAATACCGCAGTAGAATACAGAAGTCCAGTCAGAAGCTGTTTCTAGTTACAATTGTGTCCTTATCACATTGAGTCTTCACCATAATATGGTAAAAAATCAAGTAGGCAGCGGACTTATTACAAGATTTCCGTTAGACAAAAGGAATTTAAATTTTTTAGAATTTAATTCATTGATTTCCAAAAAAATTCTTTATTGACTTTGACAGTTCTATGTATGTTTTTACATTTTTTGTAACTTTCTTTTTACTATGTTACTAAGAATTTTTGGTCCGCTCTTTTTATCAGCATCAAGAATATAAGGCTTTTTTATAATTGAGTCGGTTCGATTCCCAGACGAGACAAGTAATCATTGACTACAGTACTTACTATTCTGAATGAAAAAGTCTTCTTTCAGCAAAATATCCTATCTATGACATTTAAGGTACTTTCCCTTAGTGTCCCTTAGTATTGAGGCATCCTATAAATATATCTGTATATACTACTCAGATATATTAACGTTACAAAAAGTACCTCGTTTTCTCTGCACGTAATTTAGCGTCTATGACAGAGCCTTATCGCAAAGCTTAAAGGCCGATGAACTCCATTAAGCTACTTGATAAGGTTTCACAAGTCAGATACCATAATAAAAACAGATCATTTCTTTGATGAAAATATAATGCTTAAAGATTAGGTTATGCTCCGACGTAACGAATACCAACCTTTTTATATTTGATTACATTTCTTGGCTTTATCATTCAGTACACAAAAATTCTTATATTACAATATAATTATTATAATTCAAGGCTACTATGAATTTTGGAAAAGTCCAGCAGGTTTTATTATTTTATTATTTAACAAGTATTTCCGAACCAATTCGACTTAGGGTCCTTCAAGAAAAGAGCGTACCAATTCTTAAAAGGCCGGCAACGCACTCGCGAGGCCTCTAGCATTGAGTGTGTCCATGGGCGGCGGTATCACTTAACATCAGGTGAGCCTCCTGCCCGTTTGCCCCTGTTCTATAAAAAAAAAGGTTTCGTCTTTAGATGAGATCACGATAATCGGAGTTATATATATGTAATATGGACATCATGTAACATCGATCGACTGTACTCACACATGAAGTACATGATACAAAATATATTAGATTTTGACTCACAGGAATCATAGATCGCTCTAGTCGTTTCTCAATCTTACCTTGTTGCCTTAAATAGTCAGCATTAATAAAATAAACAGGTTTATTTTTATTTTAAATTTAGAATTTGTATTATGGCGATACTCCTACGCCTACAATGAGATTATCTTTACTAAATGACTCAGGATTGTTGATTCTTAACAAACACATTCTTGAACGCACCAAAGATTCCTGGAATCAAGTTTTTTGTCGGCTACAGTTTGCAATTAGGCATGGTAGGTTGCAGTTGAGTGAAGCGGGCTATTATTATGTGTTAATGTCAATCTCTAATGTATATATAAATAAGATATATTAAATAAGTATAAGAATAATATACATATAATAAAGATAAGATGTTCGAAAGCTATGATCGTTCAGAGTTTTTTTTTAGGGGCAAACACATAAATAATATACATAAACACATATAGAATACATAATATGATATATTTAATAACCAGTGCCTCGCAGCTTCCCGCCTTCAAAACAAAAAGCTTTTCCATTTCATTTTAAATGTCATTGTTACATCTATTATATTTATATGCTAGAATTATAATAATAGTTTATATATGTATATAATATAATCGTCCTAAAACCTTATTAAGGAGTCAATAGAAGAATATTATAATATATTCATAGCTTATTCGGTATTCATGGGTCTCGCTCAAGTATCCGGTCCTATCTAACCTTCAACTTGGCTATTGAATTTAATAGTGGACTACGATAAACTCGTTTCGCCTTTCCGATTTGACCGAGTGCATTAAGAATTTAAGTTGTCTACACCCACACACATAACCAGGAGGACCTCACCGGACTAATTGGAAACCCAGACGGAATGCGTGAACCTCAAGTACCTTCACCGAAGGCTCCTCATATATATCGGCTCGACATATTTGAGGGAACTTGTATAGATTACTATGTAAAGAATAGTTTATATCATTCAGTTGAAGTATTATTAGGTTATTACATTTGATTATAATTATAGCGTAGTACATTTTGAATCCTTCGTTCGTTCGGATCACCAACTGGGAAGACGCAATGAACAGAGGGCTTAAATGGAGGTGGACAGGCGACCACCTGCTCAGAGGCCAGAGGGCAAAATGGTTGAAAAAAGTAACTCAATGGACACCTCGCTACAACACCAGCGGTGCCATGTGCACGGTGGGCTGATGACTTTAAAAAGCCACCGGTACTCTGTGGCAAAGACTTGCCAGGGATAGGAAGCACTGGAAACAGCTGGATGATGTACAAGAGAACAACTGTGCAACAAAATCTTCTTAAAGGACTTTTTTATATGAAATAAAAGAATTGTGACTGTGAGAGCGTTCGAAAGATAAAGTTTGTGGTGTCAGAGACGGATTTTCAAGCTTCCCTGGGTATCTAAAAAGATCAACTTCCGATCCATACGAACTACGCATGACGAACCGCTTTCTAGAGTGTTTACCAGCCTCAGCTTTTTTAGATCACGCAGGGGTAGCCAGAAACTTGAAAGACCGCGGTCAATAGAGGAAATATAGAACCAGACACTGCCATACGGAATTATTGTGATTTCATCCATTTCAATCCACTTGTGGATGAAATCAAAATTAGTTACCCATACTTGTGGGGACCTCCCAAAAGTACTTATGTCAGGCAGAGACATCAAAAGTTAAAATAATATCATTCTGCTGTTTCATATTACAATTTAAACTTTTCTCGCGTCTTCTTTTAACAAAAGCTTTTATAAGCACCTTCACTCATTAATTAATGTTTAGATCTGTACTTGGTTTACCTACAACTTACATGTAACAGAGAGAATATATTAAGTCTTTTGAATTTTCTGACGTGGGAGGGGTTTATATCTATTTTTAAATATCTTTTTATATTTCATTTATTATGTTATATTTCTGCCTCCATTCTAATAATTGATTTTTTACTTTTCAGTTAATTTTTTGTTTTTATTTTTGTATGATACAGCATTATTGTGATACAAAAATACATATTTTCATCCCTCTACGATCAACCCCTATTTTTTATTTTAGTAGATAGTTATTTTTCAGTTTTTGTTAGATTACTAGCAACCAAAAAATCGCCAAAGCGAAAATCACTCCTTTTAAAATAGTTTATTTATTAAGAAATGTTTAGAAGACTCCATTAAATTATAACCACAATACATCTCATTTTATATATTAAAACAACCACCTTCAAAAAAGGAGTAATTCGGATAGGAATTTTAGAAAGGTAATACAGATAAAAATAGCACAATCTCATTAATGATAGTATAAATGAGGCATGCAATTAACAAAGATAATCATGCGTTCTGCAAGTATGACAAAAGAACAATGCATGCAGAGTGTTGGCGTCAGAGTTGTTGGCGTCAAAGGGGCTCGTACAAAATTCTATTGAAGCTCGCATCACCAATAGGTCTTTATTGACATTTTACATCCCGTAAACAGAAATGATGCCTCAAATGTGTTGACTATCACACTTTGACACAAAAATATACCACAAATACTAAAATACAATTTCGATTGCCACGATATATCTGAAATTAAAAAACCAGAAAGTGTTGATTGAGAGTATTCCTGTAGCGAATCAATTAATGTAATACAAACACATGCATGTAAGGGTTATTCTGCGCGCTTCTTTTTTGGTAATTTTAATTAATATTTGATGCTTACTACTAATAACGATCTTTATGTAAGAGTTCTGAAACTTTCTACACAGATATGGAAAATCGGTATCACGGAATGTACTGTACATATACAAAAGTAATTGTAGATGAGAGTTATTAGAGAAGTATCGGTAATACCTTTTAAATTTAATATTTTAATTAAATTTAAATTTAAATAGGTCTGCCGATATATTGGTAGTGGATGCATCCCTAATTCTAATATTTATCACCACCTGAAGGCGAACTACGAATGGGATCTAAAAACATTTATATTATGAAAAGTATAGTCAAGACTTCATTGTTTCAAAGATATCCGACGATTATTTCTTTTAAAATTTCATAATCATATTCTGTAAACAAATTTGTTTAAGGTTCCACATCACATTGCCACACATTACAGAGAAACCTCTCTCATTTCAATAAACAATACTGTAATTCTACTACAAAAGCTTTTTATATGTGTTAGTGAAAATCAGACCTTAATCCACCACAATAAGGTTTAATATTCCGCTATCAGAGCGTTGCATTTTAATGACCTTGACTTGTGATCCGGATTGAAAGATAGTCGGTAATCAACGCATACTTCACTGTACAACATTCCACGGACAATGTGCATATCTTTGTAAGTTTCTATTAAAACAATTATTTTTACAAATATCCCTCATCCAGTTCAGCTTTATGCTTTTGCACGGGATTTACACTAGTTACAGGTGATTTGTAGTGCTGCTATGAGTTATTACGCGAGATTTTTTCTTCTCCACCGCATAATACATATACATTATTTTATGAAATACATACATAATTATAATAATATTGGCTATTTCTCCGTAACTTATATACGAATTTATATTTATCTAAATAGCACTTGTAACTAATAAAATAAATAAATCAGTGGCGTTACAACCCTCTTTAGATCTTGGCCTCAGATTTCTGAATCCGTTTCATAATCATTTTTAAATCTGATAGGCAAGTAGGTGATCAGCCTCCAGTGCCTGACACACGTCGTCGACTTTTTGGGTCTAAGACATGTAGGTTTCCTCATGATGTTTTCTTTCACCGTTCGAGCAAATGTTAAATGCGCACATAGAAATAAAGTCCTTTGGTACACAGCCGGGGATTGAACGTACGACCTCAGGGATGAGACGCACGCTGAAGTCACTAGGCTAACACTGCGCACTTGTAACTTACTGTACTTGTACTTATTTTTTTATTCATTCTTTTTTACTATATTCAACCTTAATATTAGAAAGCTTTTGTTTACCATTATATTTTTAATATTTCTCTCTATTATCGTTCCTATAATTGGTTTGACAGTCAGTCAGAACAAGTTATCCCCTTTCTTCCGTTGTATTCTTGCAAGGAAAGCATTTTACTTATAAATAGTCTGGCCATAAGTTCTGTTACTAATGAAAAAGCATTTTTTCTACTTTTTAGTTATTATGAATTCGAAACACGTATAATATTTTGAAAAACTTCTTTGGATTTTGCGCCATTACTTATGTTTTTTAGGGATAGTTATCAAACTACAATATTGAATTCTGGTTTAAAGAAAAAATAATTGCAGTGATCGCCTTGAACGAAGTGTTTCAATAAAAACAAATGCATTTTTAATTGTAACAGAGCTTGACTGGACTGTGTGCCGGATCAACGTTTACATTAGAGAATACGTTTTTAATCGGAGCTCAAACTGGCGACGGCCAGGTTTAACCAGTAGACTTATTTAAAAGTATCAGTACCACTTCAAAATTGCGTATTCAATAAGAGACAGTGCATTCAGAATAAGAATAATATAAATGTAATAACTATAATAGACTTAATATTTGGATTAGAAATTTCTACGTAAATTAAAGCATCATCATCATCAGCTATCGAAAACTACTGGGCGGCTTTCCTAACGCGTTGGCGTGAAATACAATAAGAACCTGTTGTGTGTTGTTCCATATCCTGTATGAATGAAGTATCTCCAACTAGTTATACATGATGCATTTAAGAGTATGTATGCACCTTCGAAGAGGAGGTTAAATCATCGAAATTTTATGTAATATAAATCGAAAAGCTTTCGACTAAAGAAATATAGGACAATTTAAAAAAATAATGTGCATGAAGTCAAGAAGTGAAAGAACCTTGAGGCGGCGAGTGCAGGTGCTATTCGGTTAACGACCTTTTGAAGGTCAAAATGAGGAAGTGACGAGTGAAGCCATTATGAAACTTTATGTAATAGTAAAGAGAAGTAACGATCAGTGTTAACCATGATCACAAACCTGAGGTCGAGGGTTCGAATCCCGGTTCAATGATGGCTTATTTTTGCATATAATTAATAAGAATATTAAAAAGAGTGGCGGAGAGTTTATTGCCAGTTCTTCTCTTCCCTTCACCTTCTTCACCGTTTCATTGATTGAAGAATTGGCAGTAAATGTAAAATTAGAAGCATTTCATATATATTTGATTTTTGACATTCATAAGTGGAAATTTTGTTACCTATATGAATAAATAATTTTTGTATTAAAATAATAATTTTTGTATAAAGACGTCGGCAGAATATCGGTTTGGACTTTTACCGATTTAGATACAAAAGATATTGGAAATGACAATTCAACCTTCGTTTGAAAATAGTCTCTCTTCACAATAGATAAGTGTTTATCATGCGTCATTTGCCACCGAAATAATTGTATTAAATCGTCCCAAGGACCGAAATAAAAACGAAACTTATAAGGGATATGTTAAGATATATGCCCTAGCCATTGAATTAAAAAATAAGATTTAAAGCTAATTTATAATATACAGACGTTTACAGTATTAACAGATAGTGAACGTAGCAAGTAAATCGTATTTTTTTATAAAACAACAGATTTCTCCTATAACAGCATAGTTTTAAAACTGTATTGTACCCTGCCTAACTTACCTACCCTACGATTCTAACCTGGCTACCTAAGTCTGCGAAATCACCTTTGGGCGCTGTCTGACAAACACAGGCACATGCTACACTATGAGAGATGCATACTGAGAATAAGAAAATTAGACAACCAAAGAAAGGAAATATGAGCTAGAACATGGGTGACAGACATTCTCACTAAGATATCAAATGAAATGCTGATCGACGGATCCTATGGTACAAAGACTCCATGAAAAATGTAGCAAAATATTGACTGAATGGTACCCTAGAGAGGGAAAACGAAGAAGAGCCCGACAACGTAAAAGGGTAGACGAACTCAAATTAAATTAAATTAGCTATCAAAAATAAAGTTTACAACTTAATAAAAAAGGCTTTAAACTATGCAATAAAGTATATAATAGTCACTCCCACACGATGATAAGCCTAACGGTACATTGTACACATGCAACGACCCGTTTAAGCATGATAAATGCATAGATACACAAAGCCAATGTAAAGCTTCAGTTAAAAGTCATTTATTTAACTGAATTTTTATTAACAGTTTTAACGATATTAGGTTTGTTTAGGTCACGTCATGAAGATTAACTATTATCTACTGTATTATAATTAGGTGTTTAACTTTATTGACGGAGGACGCGCTTGAAAATATTATACAAATTACACGTTGAATTGATTGTCTGTAAGATGTTATATACATACTTATATACTTAATTGGATATACAAGAACTGAAAAACAATGCTGAAAAAGCCATTAAATACTAAGCGGCAAGGATCTCTGTGCAAGATTGCAAGAGTGCGACAATTAAATATGGAAAAAATATGTAATAAATAATAATAATCTTAATATAATTCAAGGCAACCAAGAATAAAGGTAAAAAACACATATAATAATTAATGCATCGTTCGTAGCATTTACGAGTACTATGAATGGTACTTTGTATTTTGTTACTCCCAACACAGATTGCGATCTTCACTTAAATGTTGAGTTGGTATTTCGCGATTCTACGACGCATTATTGAAAACTACATCGAAATAGATAAACCTAAAATGTATAAAATATTTGTAAAGAGTAAAATTCCTTAATATATATTTTTAATTTTAAACTATGCCCTTTTTAAAGAAATAAATAAATAATTATTGTATTTAATTCTTTACTCAAGACTAATAAAAAAATTCTGATAAAAAAATATTTTTTTATATTGTTATAAGCAGTAGTAATTTGGTACTCATCATATATCACATGAAAATTCTTGAGAAAGCTCACGATGTTGATAACACTTCTGACGCTTGCGCAGGGCCAAAAGGGCCCTGACCCCGTGACAAGTTCCTTTCGTTACGTAACAAAGCGTGCTTACAATAAGCTTAACGAAAACACGCTTTTATAGGCAAAGAACAATAGATCGTACGGGTGTAATAAACGTCCAAGCAATCGAATAGTTTGTAAAGCAGGAATGTAATCAATGTGTGAGTGTACCGGAAACATTGTGAAGCATGGCCTAGCTTGTTCTAAAGAAATAATTCAAAAATGGTGTCTTAGAGGGGTGACGGGAGAGGGAAGTACTTGAAACGATTTTAGGGCAGGCCAAGGAATAGAATCAAAACAAAAGAAAACGTTAGTAATAACCGATTAACGTTAGGATTACCGCAGACATAAAATACGCCGCCAAATGCAATGTGCATTATTCTAAAGTGCTTCTCTAGGGGATACATCATACCCATAAACGCAGAAAATCAACGTAGAAATTGTCCATTAAACGAACTACAATTAGAAGCCGGAGATTAAAAAATAGTGGTAGCATTGTGACTACGAAGTTCATTGCCCTTCCACAATGCACTTCTAATTAGAATTACAAATCGGGATCCCAACTTTTTAAAGTCTGCATAAAGTCGAGACGAAATTACTTTGAAAGTTAATTTTAATTTTGTTTCTCGAAGCAATTTCGTAGCGGACTCGGGTTAAAATCCTCGGAGATTGGTAGGTTTTTTAAAGTAATTTGTTAGTTTCTATCAAGTGCGTACAATGTCCTGTTAATTTCACGGTGTCGGTACGTATTATAAGGTTGAAAGCACGTTCATTTGCTGAATAATGTTTCGCATTGACGCAATGTTTTAAAATAAATCAAGTATCTCAAATATTATATTAATAGGTAATATATTTTACCGTAAATGTGGATAAAAAAAATTACATAAGAAGAAATAACAGTACAGACTGTAAGTAGTGTTAACAGACACATTCTTATATTAAACATCCTTTTTAGTAAATGAGGTTAGTTTTAAATTACTTATTAGTATCAAGGCTTTATCGTCATGTGAAATTACGTCTGTATACAGAGACAATTTATAAAAAATTAAAACTGTATGTTAGATCTTCTCAACTACTACGCAAAAGTTAATGTAGTTAATAGGGACTCAACAGAGATTCGAATGTATTGTACACACTATAATACTTGCAGTAATTAGTATAAAAAGGCTGGTTATCGTCTGTACACTTAGATTTTATAACCCAACACACCTAACCAAACCCTTGTTCAAGACCTCTGATTTCTAGATCAAATTTTCTTACCAATCTGTGTCTATGATATGTCAAGGAGTGATAAATGCCGTTAATAAAAATAAAAATGCATCTGAGAATAGTTGATTGGCAACATCAAGCATTGGTCAACACTGCTTTTCACTCTTAAAAATTAAAGGTATAAAAATCCTCCTCCATATGGAAACAATAAGCCTAGTTTGCTAAAGGTTGTATTCAAGTACCTACCAATAAAGAGATGCTCTAGTAACGGCTATAATGGGGTCCGTTATGATGTCGTTAAATATTCATAATCAGAATATTCTTTTATGGCGTTATCTTCAAACGCCATAATATAAGGAAACCTCGAAAAAAATAGACAATGTAGTGCTGTAATTATCGTTGTATGATGCGCGGCGAAGTGTTCGAAACAACGTGCGTTTTGTACGGGTTTTGGATTGATGGTGAAACTTAATGAACCGCAATACAGTTTAAGACCGACTTGTGTGAAAGTGATATTGCATTAATTAGATAATCCATTTATCCAATCCCACGTGTTAAATTTAAGTGTATCACCAAAACTTTTCGGAAATTAAACATAATAACCCAGATAATCCTCTTAGCTATGAGAGTAATACTCTAACTGTAGGAACAATCAAAATCAATAGTTTTAGTTCCAATTGACAGGTTTAATTTATCTATATCAGAATCATCACCAACTAACCCGTTGATTCCAGAATACTGTGGGTGTGTTACAATCTGTAGTCTCCTTATCGGAACCTAAGCTTTGCCCCTATGCAAAGTTCAAACGCATGTGGCAATAAAACACGGAAGTGAATTACGCTCTGATTACAGTAAGCTCATTATGGTTAATACAAAAACGGCTTCTAAGTATAGGAAAGGCTTTATTGAATTAATACCCTCATGGCTTTGCATCGAATATTCTTTAAACTCAGACTTTCAAAACCTTGTTCCATAGTTTTTATATGGTTTTAAAATAAAATGGGCAATGGATTTATGTTACTTTGAAAAATATCAAAGAAACACGAAACCTATCACGAAGGCAAAGCTATCAAAAGCACCGCTTTAATACAGGTGACCTATTAACTTCGATTTGTCAATCGCAATACCTTAATAAATCGAATCGTATTTGTTTTATCACGAGTAATACCCATCCATTTGAGAGAGACGTCTAAATAATGGCAAGTGTTTTGCCACCGCCACAAGGGATAAACGAGTTACAATCGCGTTGGTGTGAACACAGATAGTATTTTTGAATCAAATATGATGTGAGTTGTCTAAAGGGTTTGTCGTAGAAAGATAATGTTGAGAGTTAGTTTTCTTCTAATGTAAGTTTATATCAGTCGGTCCGCTGTTTTGTTGAAGGATCCTTAGTTGTATTGGTTCGGAAATCGGCAGGTGATGGGGCGGCCCGAAGTGCCTTTAGAAGCGTAGAGTGCCTTTATAAAAAAATATTTGCATTTTTTTGATAAAAGATGACATATAGTTCGTACCTATAAGGTGTCAAAATACATGGTCCTAATCATATTTAGCGCTGGACTCTGATGCTTTCCCTAAGTATTTAAGTCTGTAATAAATTATTAATCATTTCAAAAAGCAATAAAAGGCTAAAGAAAAATTTTCATAAAGAGCTTTTGGGGTTGATTTTTCAGGATGATATTGTTCAAATACTATAATAATTATCAGTTGCCCCAGTATTATGGGTCTCGGATAATTGGATTGATTCTTTAAATAATTTGTCCTTCGTATGCAACTTACGAAGGTGTTTCTTCACCATGATTATACGAGGATTTATTGCGCACATAGACAATAAATGAGAGTGTCATGAAAACATATCTAAGACTACAAATAGACCGTTTACAATCCTCTAGTTGTAATAGAAGTAACCCTTTTAACATGTATTGTAAAATTTTATTGTTAAATATTGTTATTCTGTTTTTTTTTTAAATAAAACTCTAGGCTATATTTGACGTCAAACATTTGTTAAATTAATATCATTACTTGCTCTGCATACTTTATAACAATTAAAAAAACTTGTATTGTAACAATTTAAAATTAAGAACTTTCGTCCATGGAACAAGTTATAATGATGCAAGGATCGAAGAAGATATCAAACAACTTCTAGCTTTTGTTTTTATATTTCCGTGTAACAAAGTTATGTAGCTTATAATATATATAGCTTATAAGCTTAACCCGAACAAAAACGATATTTAGAAAAAAAATTACCAATGATCGGTAAAATATCGGCTGGCTCGGATTTTATTTATTTATTCACTAAAAACACTCCTGCCTTAACAGGTGACCCTTAATTGACATAGAAAAATAAGTGATTAAAATTTACAGACGCAACAAATAAGAACAAACATATGAAATTAATTAGGAAAAACAAAATTATATTATAAAAAAACTACCTAACAAAGTAAGATATCTGGAATAAGATAGCTGGGAAGACGCCATGGACTAGCTCATCTAACCGATTGCCACGAATCAGCGCAAGATCGTCAAAGACGGTGTTCTCTTATTTCTCAGGCCAAGGTTCATTTTGGGTCGTTCCGCCAGGACTTCCTTCCTAAAAGTCCCGTTCTGAACCACTAGGCCGACGATGATAACCAAAAATTACCTCCTATGAACCTATCACTGATAATAAACACAAAGTAACGACCAAGAAATATATACTTAGGTATGGATAATTTAGGTTACAGTGGACCTGGAGCAGTAAAATTTTATACAAAATATAACAAGATTGGGCACGAATAGGAAATTATTTGTCTACGTGACTATTTTGTGTTTACATTTATTACAATCGTTTACAACCTTCATAATGTTTTATCGCTTCGATACAAATATCAAAATATAGAGCTTGAAACATTCTTTAAGATTTTTCAGCGCCGGTCAATTTTACACAAAACATTTTACAGATTTTGATCAAATTCCGAGGTAATGCACTGCCGTCACTAGTAAACATGGATAGTAATAAAAGCAGCTTCTTTCAAAATTACACAAATTTCACACCTGGTGGCTGAAAGAGTAAATAAAATCACTACATAGTATAAAACAAAGTCGCTTTTTCTGTCCATATGTCCCTTTGTAGGTATGCTTAAATCTTTGAAACTACGCAACGGATTTTGATACGGTTTTTTTAATAGATAGAGTGATTCAAGAGCAAGGTTTATATGTTTAATAACATCCATTAAATAGTGGAGAAGTACTGTTATTTTTGAGGTTTCTAATGTGATGTCGTAAATAATAACATTTTTTCCGCTTACATTGCAAACGCAGGCTGAACCCTACGAGTTTTATCAAAATAATGTACTAAGTATTGTACACATTGAAAAGGTCTAAAGAAGTCCGTGATGGTATATCTCTTATGGATAACCCACATTTTTATATACACGTTCACAGCTTTTCTGTAGTGTATTTAGTATCAGCATTGCACCCGTGCGAAGCTGGGGCGGGTCGCTAGTAAAAGATAAAAGCCTGCTGCGATACATCATTAACTCTATTCGTCCACTCATAACAGAGTCAACAAAGTTCTTCCTTTTATCTATCGGAAGCTAATCCCGTAAAGGGCTAGACGGGCGATATTCTCACGAAAATGTGTAGTTGCAAAGGTGCGGCTGGTGGCATCAGCCAGCATTTACGGCTAGACTGTGCAATAATACTCGGCAATATTTTTAGTATGGTAGTACGTACATATTTCTATGGTAGTACGTATAAAATGCCAAACATGTTTTGTATGTCCGATGAATGTTTAGTGTCCCAGCCCTAATACGAGTATTAAGTGCGTTACGTTTCACGCTAAAAATCATTAGATAATCCTGTTATAACAGGTATTGCTTTTCTCATGTTATCTTTTCTTTGTATCATTAGTCCAATCTTGTGTATGTGATCAAACTCTTTGTCATTCATGTAAAGTTTTTAAATAATTATTCGAGCTTTAATTTCAAACTTAAAATATCGAATTTATCACGCCTATTGAAATAATGTCGAATCCACATTTTTCTTCTTTTACTTTTGTTTTGACTTTGCTTGTAAAGAATATAGCTATGGGTATGAGTTCGTCCGGCATTGGAGCTATAGCTACTAGCCAAGACATATATATATATATATGTAGTCCGTTTAAAAACAAAATAATGAGCCCTATACTGTTGCAGAAATGTTGCCGAGATTACATTTTTCAGATTTTTGTATTTTCGAGCAATAGTCGGAAATTTTCTAGTCACATATTTCATTAAAAGTGTAACCCGTTATGAAGCCGCCTAAGAGTTATACTGTTTAAGGATTCAAATCATTTTACTTTGACGCTAAGTCAAGGAGTTTGTTGAAAGGGGAATAATATGAACTTTCAACGATGGTCAGGCTTTACACAACTCAAGGTTGTAAGCCTGAATTGAGTGTTAGTAATTAACAATTTCGGCTCTAATTGGCTGTAATTAACACACTGTAGAAGAATATGACCTCAACTGTTTACGTTCAGTATTTCTTTGGCGTCTTTAGAGCTTTGTAAGAGAACCAGTTATCTGCCACTGTATTTACAGTAGAATGGATTTATACGTTTGCGTTCTTACTGCTGGTTTGGTTTAACTTTTGATCTTGATTAGTTTGTAAGGACAGTTCTTAAAATGATCTGTACTCCTCAGCCGTTCTATCAATGTAAATTTAGAATCATTATTTTTTTGTCAGTAACATCTGCGCAATTTATTTTACGGTCCAGACTTGATTTGAAAAATTGAGTGGCACAGCAGGATACCCACTCAATGTTAACTTCAAATATACCACAATGTAAGTGGACAGGCGGTAAAAATTCAGCAGGCGCCTATTGAAGTTTGGTCTGTCAATAATTGATTCATATAGGTACCTTGATATGAACGTCAACAGATAGTAACATGAAAGCCTTCTAATTTTACATTTACCGCCAGTTCTGCGTTATAGGACAAGACAGGGCAGTTAATTATCAATCCTGACCGTCTTGTGTCACGTAACTAAGATATACAATATTTTTTTTATTAATGATTATTTACAAGGTATTTTTCTGTATATTGTATTGATCTGTACTTGATTTCATACAGTCAAATTATTTTATAGTAATGAAAGAAGAAACAATAAAATATTTGGATACAATTAAAAAAGTAAGGCAAATGCGATTCAATGCCTTGCGAATAGACTTAATCTTGCATTCAATACTC
The DNA here is from genome assembly GCF_905147795.1 of Pieris rapae. Classification (NCBI taxonomy): domain Eukaryota; kingdom Metazoa; phylum Arthropoda; class Insecta; order Lepidoptera; family Pieridae; genus Pieris; species Pieris rapae. The sequence goes on along the minus strand of NC_059534.1, from coordinate 9,904,059 downwards.
ATTGGTCTTTTCATCTGTAATCGAGCCTTTAAAAGGATCTGAACGATCGATTCACGATTTTATAAATTTATTCATGATTTAAATATCACTGAGTCTTTAAGAGCATGCTTTAATATTCATACCATTAGTGATAAAGCGGTGGAAACGGGGCAAAATCAAAGTACACTGATGAATGTCAGTAAAAATCAAGGGCGTAGAACGGATGAGAAGATGTTTTTTTCTAGAAAATGTTTGTTATTTGTAAATAATATATCTTTTTATTACATGTTCAGATAGTATTGTAATGAAAAATCTATAGCGGATCCGACAGACGTTGTCCTGTCTACACGTCTTTAATTTCAAAATTTCAATTTTTAATAAGCCATTTTGATGAAAATTATTATTCAAATGTTATGACAATATCTAACGATCCAGCACATGGTCACACACGATATAACACAATGATAACAAAACTTTTTTTAAATTTCGGGACAGACTAAAATTAAAATTCGAATATTATTTGAAATTTGACACTGCGATGATAGCGCCGTCTGTCGGATCCAATGTAAAACATTCCAAAATCAACAACAACTAATAAATTGAAAATTAATTAAAAAAACATTGTCCAGCGGACAAAATTGTGAATCTAAACCATTCCCAGATCCCCTTGAACACACACAAAAAAATTCGTCTAAATCGGTCTAGTCGTTTAAGAGGAGTTCAGTCACATACACACGCACACAAGAAATATATATATTAAGATATATATATAAAAATGAATTGCTGTTCGTTAGTCTCGCTACAACTTGAGAACGGCTGGACCAATTTGGCTAATTTTGGTCTTGAATTATTTGTGAAAGAGAAGGTTTGAAGGTTTGTCTAGAGAAGGTTTAAACGGTGGGAAACATAAATAAATAATAAGTAAAGAACAAACTGAAAACAATTATTGAATTTTCCAAAAAAATCTATTCCTATTGTGTGTTCCTATGTCTTTTAAAAGAATAAATAAAGATGGCAGAGAATTAAAATTATAAATTATAATTATTCATTAAAATTAGAATTTAAAAAAAATTGTTCGTACGCCTCCCTCAAAGGCCATGCACGCACCCACTAAAAATGAGTGTCTCTGTAAATATATATATATATATACTACCGGATCCGACAGACGTTGTCCTGTCTATACGTCTTTAATTTGAAAATTTCAAACTTTTTTTAATAAGCTAAAACATTCTGGACCATTTTGATGAAAATTATTATTCAAATGTTATGACAATATCTAACGATCCAGCACATGGTCACACACGATATAACACAATGATAACAAAACTTTTTTTAAATTTCGGGACAGACTAAAATTAAAATTCGAATATTATTTGAAATTTGACACTGCGATGATAGCGCCGTCTGTCGGATCCAATGTAAAACATTCCAAAATCAACAACAACTAATAAATTGAAAATTAATTAAAAAAACATTGTCCAGCGGACAAAATTGTGAATCTAAACCATTCCCAGATCCCCTTGAACACACACAAAAAAATTCGTCTAAATCGGTCTAGTCGTTTAAGAGGAGTTCAGTCACATACACACGCACACAAGAAATATATATATTAAGATATATATATAAAAATGAATTGCTGTTCGTTAGTCTCGCTACAACTTGAGAACGGCTGGACCAATTTGGCTAATTTTGGTCTTGAATTATTTGTGAAAGAGAAGGTTTGAAGGTTTGTCTAGAGAAGGTTTAAACGGTGGGAAACATAAATAATAAGTAAAGAACAAACTGAAAACAATTATTGAATTTTCCAAAAAAATCTATTCCTATTGTGTGTTCCTATGTCTTTTAAAAGAATAAATAAAGATGGCAGAGAATTAAAATTATAAATTATAATTATTCATTAAAATTAGAATTTAAAAAAAATTGATCGTACGCCTCCCTCAAAGGCCATGCACGCACCCACTAAAAATGAGTGTCTCTGTAAATATATATATATATATACTACCGGATCCGACAGACGTTGTCCTGTCTATACGTCTTTAATTTGAAAATTTCAAACTTTTTTTAATAAGCTAAAACATTCTGGACCATTTTGATGAAAATTATTATTCAAATGTTATGACAATATCTAACGATCCAGCACATGGTCACACACGATATAACACAATGATAACAAAACTTTTTTTAAATTTCGGGACAGACTAAAATTAAAATTCGAATATTATTTGAAATTTGACACTGCGATGATAGCGCCGTCTGTCGGATCCAATGTAAAACCAATGTCGTTTAGGAGGAGTTCAGTCACATACACACGCACACAAGAAATATATATATTAAGACTAGCGGATCCGACAGACGTCCTGTCTACACGTCTTTAATTTCAAATTTTCAATTTTTAATAAGCCATTTTGATGAAAATTATTATTCAAATGTTATGACAATATCTAACGATTAAGCACATGGTCACACACGATATAACACAATGATAACAAACTTTTTTAAATTTCAGGACAGACTAAAATCAAAATTCGAATATTATTTAAAATTTGACACTGCGATGGTAGCGCCGCGCCGTCTGTCGGATCCAATGTAAAACATTCCAAAATCAACAACTACTAATAAATTAAAAATTAATTTAAAAAACATTGTCCAGCGGACAAAATTGTGAATCTAAACCATTCCCAGATCCCCTTGAACACACACAAAAAATTTCGTCTAAATCGTCCAGTCGTTTAGGAGGAGTTCAGTCACATACACACGCACACAAGAAATATATATATATTAAGATAAGATATATATTTACATAGACACTGCTATTAATATTATTAAGTGCTATTTAACACAGGGTGTCTAAAATTCGTGGATCAAACGCAACTACAGGATAGATGGGGTCATCAGCTGCAATTGTTCTACGGGAGGTCCTTAAGCTCAACCCTTAACCAACAAAAAATTAACTATTTATACTAATTCTTATTAAAATTCCGAAAAAATCTACACCTGTTCCTTTTTTATAATATCCACTAGATTGGTACGAGCCCTTGATGTAGACATGCTTTTTTTAGTGGTTTATTGATTGTATTGTATATAATTGTGAGTTAATACAATATATTTTTTTCTTTCTAATCAAAACTTTTTGTTTAATTCGGACCCCATTGTGAAAAAAATACTCAAGCGAAAAGTATTACAAGTTTTGGCGCATTTAATAGGGTTTCTGAAAAGGTATTACACATGGCCATTAGCTCTAAAAAATTTCTAGGACGAAAAAAACAAAAAACGATTCGAACTTTTATTAGACCATTATGTACCTACCTGTGACCAGTGCTGTGATCAGTACCGTGCATATTATGACAAAGATACAGATGTAGATATTTTCGAATTTTACAAAGAATTAGTATAAAAAGTCAATTTTCTTATATAACTGCAAAATAAATTATAACTCTGCAGAGGTTGACCCGTTTTGAATTTCGAATTCAATTTTTAGAACTGTATTTCAGTACCCGATAATTATTGTATGATTCACGGTGATTCGATGAAACGGTAAATAATTATAATTGTCGTATAAGTATAGTCCGCGTCGCCTGCGCATTCGAACCGGTTGGCGACCCAGCCGCCAGACAGAACAAGCTCCTGAGTCCCGGCACAGTTCAACATTTATTTATCAGTATAGCAACTATAAAACGCTGTTTTTACACCAATTCTTCTATGTTCTACGGACGGAACCGAACGTACCTTTGTTTTAACTGAGCCAATACGTTGCAAATTTTAACAGATTAAAAAGTATTAGATTGTGCGGTGAGTGTTAGTGCACATAGCGAGCGAATACAAAAATCCTCTTTCACAAATTATTTTATTCAATATTAACTTTGAGAAGAGTTCTTTATATGTATCAAATGAATACACTGCCAATATTTTCTCGTTTTGGGATATTGTCTATTTGACTTATCCATATTTTATAAAAATAATAATCTCCCTTTTTCAAAGCGACAACACAATTCGACAGAAACGGACCAGTTCAAAGAGAAATTTATTTTTTATGAATATTACATATTGTTTAATATTCAATAACACTTAGTCTAAATGCACTTATTTAGTACGAGTAATTGAATACTTTGTCACGTCCAACATATCAAATACAAATTTAAGGGTTTTAACGTTAAATGTTCAAGCAACTTTGAAATCCTAAACTGTGCTTCGGTGACTAAGCGAAGATATTATTTCCTTATTCGTGCCTCCGGAATGTTATCAAGAATCTTATATCCCGAGAAAAAATTTTGTGATCAGCCTTTTGTTGGCCTTCCATGAATCGAAAACAGATTTTTATTCATGTCGTAATGTATTATATTATTGCTCTGTATTGGGAATATTCGGATTACTTTAGTTCATTACGAAATTAATGTATTTTTAAATAATAGAGAATTTACTTTATAAACCAACCGTATTTAATGATTATTATAACAAGCCATGGGAATAAAACTAACAGAGACGAATTTAAAATAATAACCAAATTTAGGTTAGAGGCATATTTTTGGAATTTGCTGTAATGGTCATACAAAAAGTTATTAAAAGAAATAGGTAGAAGTGTTTAATCGTCCGGGTTATCAATGCCATTTACGTAAGTTATTTTATACCTCCGACGAATACATAGACGGGGAATTATCTAAAATAAAAAAATAAATCAGTGGCGCTACAACCTCTTTAGGTCTTGGTCTCAGATTTCTGAATCTGTGTCATGATCTTTTTTAAATCTAATAGGCAAGTAGGTGATTAGCCTCCAGTGCCTGACACACGTCGTCGACTTTTTGGGTCTAAGACATGTCGGTTTCCTCACGATGTTTACCTTCACCGTTCGAGCAAATGTTAAATACGCACATAGAAAGAAACTCCATTGGTTGCACCGGGGATCGAACCTTCGACCTCAGGTATGAGAGTCGCACGCTGAAGCCACTAGGCCAACACTGCTCTGTAGGGGAATTATCTAGTAAATATAAAAAAAATATTCATAACTCTGTTGTAAGAAAACCTTTATCTCAAAAGGGACTATCATTTTCAGTTTAGGTTAGTTAGATTATGTGAAAAAGGGGTAAATACGAGAGAACGCTTTTAATAAAATAACCGCAAAATACACTTAAAAGACATACCTACTTAACCATTGCCATTTATTTATTATTATTTAATTACTCATTTTCTCGTTTTTCAATAAACCAATAAGAACTAGACCTGATGCTTGAATAGTTCTAAAACATAAGAATTTTTAAGAAAAATATGCGAATTGAGAAATCTCTTTCCGTCTGTTAAGATAATTTATATAGCCTTTTCTGCATTCCAACAGTGAATTGTAAATTTACGTAACCATAAACAATAATAAAATAACAGATGTTTCTAACTGAGTCAGCCCCTGTTGATGCGTCTGGAGTAACATAATTTGATAACATAAAAATTTACTTTCTTATCAAATCATTTCTGCTTGCAAGTCAGTACATATAAAAATGAAGCCTTTATTCGAGTAACACAATACGAAACTAAAACCCAAGACCAGGGTCCATACGTTTAATATAATAATAACCCATTATGTTTTACATTAATACTCGACTTCCGACTGTCGAGACTGACCGAAGGCCTAATCCAAATTCTTCCACTTGTCATTCCTCGACAATTTTCCAATTCTATCGTGCTATCCCTTTGATTCCATCTTCCCAAGTTTTTGGTGAGCGCCCCTCTTCTTCTCTGGGCCATTCCAAGTTAGGGTCTACTTGACCCATTTGCCATTACACATGCGGGCAATGTAGCCTGCCCATGTGTCATGATGTGTTACAACGTCATTTATGTTTGTACGGCTTCGTATCACACCGTTTTTAGCTTTATCTTTAATTTCAATCGAAGAATCGAACGCTCCATAGCCCTTTGGCATACTTCAATGTTTTTTATTAGTACCTTATGGAAAATCCAGGTTATATAAACTTTTTATATATGTACTAAGTAACAAATGTTGATCAATATTATAAGGTTGTTTAATATTCCGGTAATTGACAGAAAGAACCCCTGACTAGTAGCTTGGCAAGTGTGGGTGCAATGCAAATTTGACCTTAAAGCTATTGACTAGTGAATAACTGAAAAAACATAAATTCGACCGATCGATTTTTACCGCGCAGTACTAGTCGATTGTTTTAATTGGACTGAACTAGAAGAGATTTCGGAGAATGACTTCCGAAGTTCAGTAATGGTACAAGAAATTAAATTACTTCAACAAATGCGTAGAGATGTGGGGTCTCTCTGAATCTTCTACCGCTACCTGCAGCTGAGATTCATTATAGATATTCATAATAAAGGCTTGATAGACAGTACCGTTGACCCCAGAGCCGGTGCTTCTTGCACGTCCTGTAATGGCACATTATACCGAGGGATTGGAGCATTACGCCCGGCCAAGTTTTGTAATTTTTTATAATATTTTAGTAATTATTTTGTACAGCTTAAGTTCAAGTTCTGTTGTCTATTACATATTTTTATTCAATACTTTGTGGAGGTCGGAAGATGTATTGCTCATATTACCTAAACTGAGCATCCTTGTCTGCCCAACTAAGAGGCCTTCACTTGGGTAGAATGCCTGGCGAACACAGTGGGCCCATTCTAGGGGCTGTGTGAAGTGCTGAAGTGTTTTAAGTGGGGCCCTCTGATTAGTAGAGGGATTTGATTGTAGATCCAGCCCCACAGTCTCCGCGTCAAGCTCAATCTCCATGGCTCGGCCCTGCGTACGCGCATTTTTACCTCATTAAAAAAAAAAAGGTTGGCCGGCCTAAAACTTTCAGTAGCTGTTGTTCAGATGTTACGTTACGAAGTGCGATTAAAAACTATATTATCGTATTCTTATCTAAAGTTTTGTTCTAAAAGCACTCACATTTTATTATTGAAAAGCATAAACCTAGAAAGGAAATTGATGGAACAATGATGAGTAGACGCTTGATTAGTCACTAGTCAACACAGATGCACTCAACTTACGCTGGAGTTCATTCAACTTGCGTTCATCAACGGACCCTAATTTTATATCCGTTCAAGGCATCGTTCCTGGGAATTCTATAGGTCGGTCAAAAATTAAGTTTTTTCTTAATAGATTAATTTACATATCCAATCGACTACACGTTTTAGTCAAAACAAGTAAACTATATGTATTTGTGAAAAGTCCGTAAGCTAGCATTGAAAAAATGTGTTTTTTACAAATGACTTGATTGTGCAATAAAGTTTCCTTCGAGAGCGAGAACGATTATAGCGGTATATTTTTCGATAGCACTTTGATAATATGATGTCGCTTTAGTCCTAAAATTATGAGTTTCGACGATTAGTTCGCTTCATGAGCTCAAAATTTCTGTTCAGCAAGCCACTCTATTGAGGAATGTGCAGCTTTATTTTATTTTGAGTAATTTAGTAGATTAGATGGCAAAGGTCGCATGTTCGAGTGCCGGCAAATAATATTTATATGAGGCTAGAAGATAACTTACGTTAATAAACGGAAACTTTGAAATAGTTCTATGAAAATTGTTATTTATTGCAACAAGCGTTGGTTTTGGTTTAAATTTTAACTTTAACGATGTCAATTTATAAACGCACGAATAAAAGACTCTTCTATGTGTATGTGTATATTTCACGTTATCCTTCTGTGCCTGACACGCCGTCAAGAAAGTCGAGATTCGAAAATTATATATAGATATAGATATGTACCACTAGGCCAATGAAAATATATTAAAAACACATTAATGTCAATTAAGGGCCAGCGGTGAATCCCAAATAAAACAAAATGTATTGAAATACTTTAATTAAAGTTCTACATAACTAAGAACTTAACTAAGTTTGACAATTCAGTCGGCCCGATATTAGGTGCACGATAATTATCGATATTACTAGAGATTGATTGATTACTTAATACTACTAGATATTTGAACGGTCCGATGTTAGGTATCCGATAAAAAGCCGCTCATTTTAAACTTATTCCTAATTAAGAATTGACAGGCCTGATGTGAGTTGTCCGATCAAAGCTATTGGTATATATGTTGTCCATTTCGTTTTATTACGATATTAGTTATGCGGGGTAAACATCAACATTTATTTACTAAACTTTTCAAAACAAAGCCACAGGATACTGAAAATAAAAATACAGTATAAAATTACAAATTGTTAAAATTATATTGTTTATTTCCGTCTAATACGGTATCTATTTGACCTATCCGAATTTGATATCGTTGTTATATTACTGTATAATGATTAATCAAGATCAGCTAAGCTTATAAACGTATTATGTAATAGGCATATAAAAATAAACGATTCTAGTACTTTCTTTTCTCAATGAAGAAATGCAATACTGCGAACAAATGCTTCTAGCGTTAAAGCTACAGTACCATAGAGACCAAACCATAACTATTACGGAGACTTTGTACGCAGCACAAATAACAAAGTGTGGGTGTGAGAGGAAATACGCAAACAACGGTGTGACAAACTAGTTGTTTTGTTTCACCAAGATAACACCCAAGCGGACAAGTCCAGAGTTGCTATGGGTTCCATTCAGGCTTTCTTCGAATCGTTGGAACATCTTCCATCTTATATATCAAAATCTATATCAACTATAAAAAGGGTTATGATACATACACGTATACGATTTTTAATGGATCAGGAAGATTTCTTAAAAGGGAATTTTAGATTTTGAAAAAATGTATACTACGGTCTATAAACCTGAAAAAATTTAAGTAAAAAATAAATAACATTTAATAAAAGATAATGGTAATAATAACAGTCGCAAAGTAGAAAAATATACACGACGACATCTTTTAGAACAACATACCTACCGGTTATATTGACCATAATCAAACGTCCCGGGTGAATTTAATTGTATTCGGTTCTCCACAACGTCATTGTCTGTCACGAGTATCGGTTTTTAGGACCAAATACATATGAGTACCTAGTCCCTTCGATGTCGTTATAACAGATTTTGACTGTATTTGTATTTGTTAATCTAGTTTATTGTCGTTTATTTTTAATCAATAAATTTCTCTTTTATCATTGTAATGTAAATGTTGTGCACACTTTACATTGTCGTATATTCTGTGTTTTTATGTTCCGTAAAAGGAAAAAAGGAACACTTTTTAAGCTAAGAAAAATTTAGTTATACTTATTATATTTTTCATTGACTATTGTAAGTATTATAAAAACAACCAATTTAGGCTTAATTAATTAAATTTAATCACAGTTAGTTAATTCTATTAAATACTTTGTTTGTTTGTTCCCTTTCATAAATCTTTTTGTTGTATAATGTATCATGTATTCCATCTGTGGCTATATTATCAGTGTATTTGTTTGCTATTAAGTATATATAATTTATGTTAGCTGTAGGAGTACAAAATAAAAAAAAATAAATAAATAAAACATATAAAGGCTAATTAATTTCTTTTATTAATTGATTTCAGTCGTCACGTGCACGTGCCGTTAAGTTGGTACTTGCAATGTTTCGCTTAACTTTATTGTATAAATCACCTTATATGTGCATAATAAGTACTTACATCATTATCAACATGACTCACTGACAATTATCTAGGAGTTTATTAACAAAGAACACATTACTCATAAAAGTTTAGACCTAAAATAGCTAAATAATGTGTATTAATCTTGTCTTTAAGATATTTAGTTTTTTTGTTACGTTTACTTAAATGTAACAAAAAAATGCATGTCATATTAATAACCTCTTGCTTTTTGATGTCTGTTTAAAAATAAAATAGTTTTATGTTTTATATGACTAATATCTTAAAACCATTTGTTTTATATTAGTTAAAAAAAACCTTCTTAGAGATCCTAGTAAATTACTAGTGGTAACGACCTCTTCACCAGTAAACCTCCTCTGGATCCTTCCAATTTTCCCTATTTTTCGCTAAGTCTATCCAAAGTCATTCTAGTAAATCGCTAGTCGTAACGACCTCTTCCCCACTAAACCTCTGGATCCCTCCAACTTTCCATATCCTTCACTAAATCTATCCAAAATCATCCTAGTGATCTATCAAGTGGCTAACTTTTGTTTCTTTCTCCAGATTCACCAGGCCAACATCAGTAAGTGAAATCAAGATTTCCGAAACAATACTACTTTCGGTATCACTAATATGGGGTTGTCTATTGCCCCTATGACCCATCCCTGCAAATACTGGATCCATTCTCCCCTAGCTATTTGTAAGCCGTATGGCCCCGTATCTTTCACAAACTAACAAGGGGCGTGAAGAGGCGGACGCAACCGCCCCATCGCATGTCGTGAAGCAGATAAGACTTTGCTGTTACCGTATCCCACATACAGCGATTGTTGGTGGCGCCTTGGGATTTTAGTGGGTATGCATAATAGCGAGTCCCACAAAACCCTTCCGCAACAAGCATTTCCGCCGCGGGAATGCGCAATGCATTTCGCCAAGTAAAACAACGTCTATTTGCCCCTTGTTACATAAAAAACAAAATTAGCTGGGTAACCTTTTAACGTGCATTACATTATAAATCTTTAGTAAAGCTATATCTTCATAAAACATAGTTTTGCGTGTTCTCATGTCAACGATGTTATTTCTGTAATTGATGTAATATTATAAGTTGTTGCCCACGACGTTCGGAACATATTTTAGTTCAATAATGTCTTTACTAATATTATACATATGTTTTAATTTTTATTCTGTTAAAAATGATTTTTATCACTTGAATACCTAGAAAATAACTATTAATATTTCAAAATATAAAAAAATAAATGTCTAACCAACGGCGGATCCAGGGGGTCAGGAACCCCCCTAAGCTGGTTCCAAGACTTAGATGGACCACTAATTGAAGATAATGATTTTATTTCATTGTTTTGATTTTGTCACCATCCAGATTTTATGTAACTACATGTCTTCAATATTTAATTAAATTAATATAATATAATAACTTTGTATGATGACAAACGTATAAGTTATTGACTTGACCATGACTATGTGACCCCTCCTGGTGCCAAAGCTGGATCCGCCCTTGCGTCTAGCTGTGTGAAGCCAGGCAAACCACTTGTTGAATATAAACCGCTATCAATTGTATTAAAAAGGCGAATACTTTTAGCACTAGATTTCAACACGACAAAGTTGAAATGGAAATCTAGTCATCGCTTAGTCATTTACATGGTCTTACAAAAGCTCAAGCTCGCATTGTTCAACTACGTTTCGTAATATAGCCTAAAGCTTAGTCAAAGCTAAGCTATAAAAGGCAATGAAATGGCAGTTTCTAGACCAAGCTGTTAAATAATAAAAATAAATTATGAATGCTTCTATACATTGTTTTTGTTGAAGACATGACACTACACTACACGAGGTAGAATTTATCCATTTTTAAAAGGCCGACAAAGTACTTGCGAGCCTTCTGGTAGTGTGAGTGTCCATGTGCGTATCACTGAACATCAGATGAGAGTTCTGCACGTTTACCTATTATTAAATTTAAAAAAACTCCCATCTTCGTTAATAATATATTAATCTGAGGGTGTAATTTTCAGTTAGTTAGTTTGTAAGTTTAGATTCCCATCTTCACTTCGACCTAATGATCGTTATATATAACATTTTTATTTGCCGTTAATATCGGTATTCAGATGTTATACCAACCTATATAATAATAAAATTTGTACGCAACATTTGCAAATATCTACAAAAACAAAATTATTATCAGACCGATAAATTATATCAAAGGCGATTAATATAACTGTCAAACAAATTTTTTTATTCACATTCATTGTATATATTAATTCTACTGAACATCTATTGAACATTATTGATGTTTCTTTATATAATTTGGAACAGAATTAAATATATTTTATAATGCAGCTTTGTTCATATTACTGCATAAACAGCTTACTTTTCAGTTCTAGGAACAATTAGTGTAAATCTGTCCGGATATCCGACCGTATATTAAAATTCGAACAAAAATCACGATGTTTTTAATCCGTCACAATTTATTTGCAAAGTTTACAGAAGATTATTTCAATTCATCAAACTATGATTTCGTATGGCGAAATAAAGTGGTCGCAGTGGCTTAGGCATGCAACTCTCATCCTTAATAGGGTGCATAGATCAGGGATCGTACATCTGATCATACACCAATTGCCTTTCAATGTGCGCATTTAATATCCCTCGTATAATAACATTGTGAGAAAACCGTCATGCCTAACACCCAAAAAAAAAGATGACGGCGTGAGTATATGACGGCTCTGTCAGGCACAGAAGGCTGGTCCGCTACGAGGTTAAAGAACGTCACATTTTTTTAATGTGCTGCCACCAGAGGAGCCATCGGGTGATAGAAGTCACAAAAGAGGTTAGAAGATTCCTATCCCCGAAGGCACGCCGAATTACAAGACATTTCAAAGACATACCAATATTTTGTAAAAAAAAATATTTACAAAAAAATGACTTAAATCTCTTGGTTTACTATCCGCTTGAGAACGAGATGTATATATATGCCTTTTAATGAGTTACCTACTTCATATAGGTGCGCGTTAATGTTTTGCGGTAAGCAATTACTTTTCATCTTCAATGATTGAGACGATTGTCCACACTTCCAAGAACGATGCAGTTACTTTTCTTTGAAACCTAATGAACACGACACTGCGTTGAATAAGTATAAACAAAGACGCAAACCGAAATTTATAAGCCCTGAGCTGGACCGTCCTTTGCATAATATTTAGCTATTTACGAGATAAAACAGTAAAAAAGGCATTTATTGCAGTTAACTTTGCTCAAAAGTTTGGTCAAATTAAAGATTTATTAATTGTAAAACTGGTTTAAATTTTCAAGACGTGCATATAAGGAGATCGAATTGGATATAATAATTAAACAATGCATATAAATTAATTCATTCGCCATTTACACCCAACAGTTGATAAATTTTAACAAAAATATATTACAGAACAGTTTAAGACAACCTTTTGATCATGCGATGTCAAGTTAATATTCAAAAATAATGCTAAAAATAAACTTAAAAAACTAGTTCACATTCAACTTACCAGTTTATTGAGAAGATTGTTGAAGCATGACCTTTACTTCACAAAGTTCTTAAAAGCACTTTTAACACAATTCAAGTTCATTAGACAAGTTAGATGTGAATCTTTTATTTATAAACCGGTTACGGAAGTTTTAACTTAAGGTCCGACGCAAGACAGGACGCGCCACAGCAAGCGTCAAATGCCGACTGCGGCTTTGCAGCTGGCGTCGTAGGCTGTGCAGTAAGCACGGCAACCTCGCGCAGCCCTTTTCAAAGGGCTCAAGCGACACTAAACTTAAACAATTTACGAAGCGAATTCCTTTTTTAAATAATATAACTTCCATATAGCACAAAAAGTAAAATTATTTGTAGTAATACAAGAATATTTGTGTTTAAAACTCAATGGGTTATGGAATATTTATATTATTTATATGAAATCCTAAAAAAATTGATGATGCATTAAAAATTATGAAATAACAATATTTCTTGTGTCCTGATTGGTTTTTAAATTATTGTACGAGGTAAGAAGATTAGGTAAGATATGCTATTTTCAGAAAGTTAATGCCGAGTCCATAATAGAATCAATTATTATGATGAGATTGAAGAAGATTAATTCCAGAAATAGCTTAAACTGTATATAAATAAAAATATGTATTACCAATCGTTATACACGGTTATATATTTATATTCTAATTATCAATAGACTCAAGAAATATTGTTGTTTAATACTTAATTTTAAAGGATGTTTTAAAATAAAATCTAAGCGCTTACGTAACGTACTTAAAATTAACACAACTTTATTAGTATAACTACGGATTTAATGTATAATGTGTTAATTTCTTTATACAACGGCTATTATTATGAAAATTCTTGTCTTGTAGAAGTCGTTAGATTAATGATTTGGTAACTCGTTTTTACTCTCGCACTCTAAGTGCGGCGTGGCGAGAAAATCCTGTACTCTTTTGCCATCTCTTATGGGGAGTAGGTACATAGGGCGGAGACGAAGCATAAGGTCAATGACCGGCTTCTCCAGACCCCACTGTCACCAACCTTGCGAGGTCTGCAACTGAAATTTGACCCAATAACTTTTACAATGATCCGAATTCCAAATCACCCCAGCTTCTTTGAAAGTTGAACAAAGTTGTGCTGTAATGGTTGCAGCTCCTAACAAACATCGTGTAAAACAAAAAACTTTGCGATTAAAAAGAGTAGCGAAGTTTATTGCCAGTTCTCGTCCGATCTACGCCCTTGATTTGAGAACTGGCAGTAAATGTAAAATTAGAAGCATTTAACATGTATTTCTTTATTGACGTTACATGCGTATTAATGAGCTTTTCTTTGCTAGCTATATATTTTTTTAAATTAATATAACTTTTTAAATTTATATAGTTATATTATAAATATACCTTCATGGTTATCTTTGTATATATATTTTATATTTTACAAATAATGGAGTAGAATTAGCCTGTCTGTAAGTAATAAAGTAAATGTTAATAGAACACAAAAGCAGAAGGAAGTTGTCTGTTTGATTGTATGAACACGCTAATCTCCGATTACGGAACGGATTTGAATACTACTCGGAGCAATAAAAAGATTAAAAGTTATTGAAACTCAGAAGGAAAAGCCAATATTGACACTTTACGATAGTTTATCGCCCAACGTGTTATTTCGCTGTTATTAAAAGTATATTTATCCAAGGAAAATATGTTTGTTTCTTCATGTTCAGTATTAGCAAAGATATCACTTATGCCGCATATGACCAACGAATCGTTATAAATTACCTCAAAATATAAAAACTTCAACATACAAGTCTTATATTAATTATTTTGCTTGACATCAGATTGTTACCTTGTACCAAATTGTAATAACTAATTCGGTGCTGTACCGTATCTACTACACAGAATTAATTAGTTAAAATGGCTTCATTTTATTCCAAGTCCTAGCTGAGCATCAACAATTCAAATAACACAGAATTGATTTAACAGGAGAAATTTTCGCTTAGCAGTAATCCCTAACTATTGAACTATCTCAAGCTAGTGCAGCTACTTACTGCAAATTTCGCTTATACACAATTCACTACAAATATTTTCAATTTGACTTGACAATGTTTCTGGCATATTTGAAACTAAATAATATTTTAGTATTAACACTTCTAAGCACGTGTTGCTCTATTCGTACATGTATATGTATGTATGTATGTCGTTGTTGTCAATTCTAAAATAAATACTGTAACGAGGTTGTGTGATTCCTTCCCAAGGGGAGGGCTCAGGTCCAGTCTAACTACTGGATATGGTCAGTTTGTAACAGGTGTCTCAAAAGAAAGTTTACGTTTAATTTCAGAGCGTTATGTGAAAATCTTGGACGACTTCTTGTTGCCTGAACTTCAAAACTTTCCTGGCTATAACCACACGTCCAATACGTCTCTGCTACGAGTTCCTGACATTTTCTTAGCTACATTGATCCAATTTAAGTTACCAAGAGTGGTGACGTAAATTGGCCCCCACGTAGTCGTTATTTAACCCTTATGGAATTTTTCTTATGGGGTCATCTTAAACCTAAAGTCTACGTCAATAAGCCGGCTTCTATGGTGCAATTGAAAGAATATATCCGTCACAAAATGGGACATGAGTAATTTTATTGTTCATTTAAATGAGTGCCGCAAACGCGAAGTTCCGAATTAAGAAAATAAATTCGGAATTAAGAAATAAATTCCCGAAATGTGTACTTTAATAATGAACAATCACTTTTTTTGATACAGGACTTACTTTTTTTAAATGGATCAAGTAAATACGAACTTTCGTTTGAAACACCCTATGTAAATCCTAAGTGGTCAGAATCGTATTTTCTGTTATAGAACGGGGCAAACGGGCAGGATGCTCACCTGATTTTAAGAAATACCGCCGCTCAAGGACACTCTTTAATGCTAGAGGGTTCGCGAGTGCATTGCCGGCTTTTTAAGAATTGTAGCTGCAGATTTGCGTTACATAATTTACCTAACTATAAACTTGTGTACATAAATATAGCAAACTCCTTTTTTTTAATTTACATTAAATTATGAACACAACGTCAATTATTATTAATATTTTCTTTTAGTTACGAATCACTTATTAAAATACACGTTAACCAGATAAAATGATAATTTATCACACTTAAGCTGTCATGGCAACGCATACCCATGATAATGGATGGTTTGCTTATTTAAAGCAGTCGTAATTAACTTTAATGTTTTTTCATTAGCAATATGTGTTTTTGTATGATTGCTAAATATATTTTTAAAGGCGTTAATTTTTGTATAGTTTCCGAATTGATTTATTGTCATATTGTAAGTGATGAATTATGCTTATGCATTTACGACTATTATATCAATATCTATTGTTTTATTAGATTTATTACAATTGTACTCATAGAGATTTGCATGAGGCAAAGTTTTGGAGTTGTTGAATTTTACCCTTTTTGTGGACATCTACTATCCCTTGCAAAATAGAAAAATATCTTGATAGCATTTCTATAGGTAAGAAAAGGGACCACGTGAAAGCAAAAACGTGTTCACGTTCTTGGTTAAATGGGCCATTTTTTAAGTGAATTATCATGTTAGTGGAGTGTGGGTCATCGCCAATACTTCCTACTAATTTATATCTTTTGGATTTTAATACATATGATTAAGGTTGTCGTCTGATGGAAGGGTAAATGAGTAACGATATATTATTGTATAGATATCTATAGGCATCCAATTCTTCACGTTCATCTGCTACATACAATGGCGAATCCAGCTTTGGCGCCAAAAGGGGTCACATAGTCGTGATCAAGTCAAGAACTACGTTTGTCATCATACAAAGTTATTATATTATTAAATTAATTAAATATTGAAGATATGTCGGTACATAAAATCTGGCTGGTGAAAAAATATTGAAATAAAATCATTGTGTTCAATTAGTGGTCCACCTAAGTTTTGGAGCCAGCTCAGGGGGGGTCGTAACCCCCATGACTTCCCCGCCTTCCCCGAATGGTAGTAAGAGTACTTGACCTAACTATTATTTGTAACTTTGGCGCTACTGTTAAACCTTTTAATCACAGTGTGGAAACAATTGCCAAGCAAGAAAAATTATGGACAAGTACAAAAAAAATATTACTTACGGAATAATTAAATTTTCTCTCTAATATAAATTATATATATATATATATATATATATATATATATATATATATATCCAAATATATGGGAAGATGTCCACAAAATAACTAAATAAATAAGCCCACACCAGGTGGCTTGTGTAAGAAGAAAATAGCTTTTTTTAAAAGTCATAATATCAAAAACATATTAAAATATTGCTCATTTTAGTAGGAAATGAAATCTTTGTAGTATATTTATTTATTTTACGTATATGCAAGATCGGTGAAGAGCCTCTAAAATATATATAGGAAACTCTTTTTAATATTCTTGCGGAAAAGTTGTTATAAAATAAATAAGTATTGATTTTTGTTTAACTTCACTTTTTAGTTAACTCGTATTTGGAATCCTAAATTGTTAACACAAATACCTAGTATTAAATTCCGACATAACAAGAAGTTAGTTATAGAAATATTAAATCACTATTCGTCGTTTCAGCTATATTGAATATTAAATCGGATTTTATATAAAAATTAATTATTGATTTGACTATACATCTACTAGTCTTTTAAATCTTCAAATCATTCAAATTTGATGTAATATTTGGATGTATTACTGAAGGGATCTAATTTGGTAAGGCCGCTTTTATTAGATGTAATGTTGATGACTGATTGATGACTTAATACCGATAAAACCCCTTCAAATGCTGTTTTCTACTTTTTTTTCATAAAACATAGAAGGGGCAAGCGGGCAGGGACACTCTCGATTCTAGAGGGCTCGCGAGTGCGTTGCCGGCCTTTTAAGAATTTGTACGCTCTTTTCTTGAAGAACCCTAAGTCAACCATTGTGTTATAATGTTAAAGATTCTGTTTACGTGTTATGCGAATATGATCGACATGCGAGTAGTGTGGGATTGTTTCATGTAGTTTCATTCCCTTTTAGTGTATCCTATAGATTTCGAGTTGCGTCAAAAACTATATTTATTTAAATAAGTTTACATCATACTATATTAGTTTAGCGCTCTTTCTGGTTAATAATGCAAATAATAATAATAAAGCCCGTTCAATTTCCAATCATGATAAAAATGATTATATGTTGCTTAGATTTTTATACATTTTACACGTTATTTTTTTAGGGCATGTTGTTAGCCGTCTATCACTTTTGGTTTTCGTCTTATTTTTTCGCTTTTTTATGTATTTTTTATTTTTGGTACGCTTCTTACCATTGCTTTTTGGCATGCTACTAGTTTAGTTTTTATTTTTATGTAGTAAGTCAACGTTTGGCAGGTGAGGCATTGAGGTGAAGGGGAAATTCTCTAAGGTAATAATAATAGCTTTGGGCACTGGCTGCCCTGTGTTAGGCACTACTACTAATACTTGTTAGATATTAGATTTAGCCTAAAGAAAAAAAATAAGGATAATAATCCATAAATGTACATTTTAGAGCTTTCAAAATATTCAATTTTTCTCACGATGTTTGCTTTTATCTTAGAAGCAACGTAAATTAGGTTTATAGTAAGAAAAGATATGGTGCCGATGTGATACTAACCGCAAATTGGAAGTGGCACGCTTAACGCATGAACCCGATAATTAATCCACAATCGATGACTAATTTTTATCTTCTTTTTTGCCTATTACAACTTTTATTCTAACTTGGAGGCGCTTTTTAACGTGAAATAAGATGTTAAAATTCACCACTGTTTCTCGATTAACCATAGGATTGAAAATTTTTAACTGTGGGGAAAATACTACATGAATTTGAATTTACGGTACTGAAATTTCATAAAATATGTAGACAGTATAAACATTACATCTATCTAGACGATAAGATCACTACAAGCTGCAACACAATCCTGGTGTGTATCGAATCGGTTTACGTTCCCTCCGCAGCCGCTGTACGAGAAACCTTTACAGGTGCGAGTAGATAAATCGAAGAACCACCTAGAAATAAATTGTATAAACAACTAGTGACCCGCCCCAGCTTCGCACGGGTGCAATGCTGATGAAAAGCAGGTTTTTATTATGTATAGCAGACTCGGCCAAGCGTTGCTGTGGCTTAGGTTTTTATTATATTACATAGTAGTAAACTATTCAAGAGAAACGGTATGAGAACTTATGGGAAACGTTGGTACTTTTAACACAGCGCCATCTGTTAGAACTATATGAAATTAAGAACAAATAATTTGCAATAAAATAAAATTGCGACTAAAATTTGAGATTTAAACTATCCTATCTCTCAAGTTGGATCGAACTGCACATGGTGTGCGAATTTTATTATAATCGGTTAAGTGGTTTAGGAGTCCATTGAGGACAAACATTGTGACACGAGATTTATATATATATTAAGATTATAAGCTAATAATTAATAAGCTTCCTACACTATGTCTTACCATAATTCAGTATTTTTACTAGTTTCTGAAATTATACTGTTGACTGTAAATTTAAATTTAATTCCACTTTTTGCCACTCTCAAACTCGAAACGAAACAAAACTCTTCAAACTGTCAATATGGCGTTGGCAAACCACAACTTCGATGGTGTTTCATGGAAAACAGAAGTACAATGGAAGAGAGTGCGATACTTTACTTATATTACTTTACCAGTGAACCAGAGAACTTACATAGGATGATAGCTGTTGCAACGACCAAAGTCTGGTTGTAATCTGCAGTATACCTTCGGTGATATGATTCCTTTGATCTCTTTCCTTGTGGAATCTTAAAAAAAAGTAGTCCTGATTACTAACCCCAATTACACCTTAAATTCTGGACTAATTACAACCTTTTGTGACTTTACCGTGTTATATTAAACTAAAAAAACATAATTTCATGCTGGGCTTTAATAGGTACTGGATATTATTAAGGATGGCAAAACATATATGTTGTTAAAAGATGTAAAACAATATATATTTGTACTATATGAACAAGGTCAGAAGCCTTTACCAAACGCGAGTGGAGTTTTCATAAACATATCTGGCAATATCCTTTAAATATATATTAGTTAAAATCTACAACTTTGTATGCGCGGCCCAGCTTCCCTAGGCTTTGTGGTCTGCTTTAGAGATGCTATAAGTTCCTTGTTCCACTATTACTAACGTACGAGAGAAATATTGAATTCTAACCTTCTTTCGAAAATTATTAATAAAATATTTTTTAGTGTTAACGTAAGCAGATTTACTACAGCTCCCCCCCCCCACCCCCTCATGTCATTTAGTTTTTATACAATCAATTGTGTTTCAATACACATACAATTTTGACGAAAAAACTATCTAATTTGACGCATGGCTCACCTCTGCAAGCTTCGTAACAGTTGCGTAGATTGCTGTAGGTATTATACTGATGAGGACATTGTCCAATGTATGCTGATTTACAATCTTCCAGGAGTATGTCGTAATAAAATCTGAAGTAAATCACTAATTATGGTGTATGGTTTATGACACTTTATTTAAATGTTTTTCTCATTATTAACTCTTGTTAATGATTGAATATTATAGAATGACTATTAAATACAGGAGTAAATTAAAATTATTAGTTTTTTTATATCAAAACATTGAAAACTGCAGGTTTGTAAACCGCTATACATACAGTTACAAAATTACAATCAAGAACAACATACAAGAGAATTGCATAGTACCTTCTAAATATTGCGTTCGAGTGGAAATAGGGTTGCTAAGTGCTAACATGCTGTTTTTGGGAAATACTCACATTGGTGTAAATTTACCCTTCCCGGAACAATCATATCCATTCGGTTGCATTTTACACGCTATATTCGAATCAATATCTAAAAGTTCTGAAATAATATATGTCAAAAGTTATACAGACCGTCAGGGATAAAAGAACAAATCATATCATAGACATTTCCAAGGCTCCACCTTCTCCTCCTTCTCTTGCTATTGTACTTTTAAATTTGTAGACATTTTTTTAAGTAACAAGGCAAGAGGGTAGGAGAATTACCCGACGTTAAGTGATAGATACCGCCCGTGGAATCTCAATGCGAGAATAACTTGTATTTCTTTTATTTTACTTCAATTATTCATGAAAACAACGTTAACCACATTAGTCAATAACACAGAAAGGATTCTCTACCATTGAATTATATTACAATTTTACCTTTATCAACGATTTCCTGGGTTTTATTCATTGATGATGAAACATAGGATGCGATACAAAAAAATATCACCTTTTTAAGCATGACCACGTATGTATTTAACGAACAGTAATTAAAATTCAATTAACAATGAAAAAACTATAAAAGCTGTATTATGAAGTATTACTATTTTAATGCTCTGACAGGGCTGCACTGCTTCCGAAATTTTATTTTGATAGGTGATGCATAAGCATAAGGCAATCACTACCAAGGTTTGAAGGTGGTACCATCATCGCTCGAGTTCTATTTGTCAGCGTCAGATCGTTGTGGTTCATGTTACATCCTTCGAGAAGGCGATGTTGGGCCGTTCGGGGCATATGGCCCCTTCGGGTGGTGTATGGGTTCGCGCCCTGATGAATCAGGGCGGTACGGGGGCGGTCAATATAGTCGTTGATGGAGGCTGCAGTGCGCGAGGAGGCATAGGTTCGACTCGCTGCGCGCAGCCGATAGAAGAATATAGAATAGAAGTGAGCGTCAGTATCGACGGTCACCAGCGAGCGTTCTGTTACTACCTACCTTCCTTTATAAACTTATTTTTAACAAAATATTTTTTGCCTGTACATTTTTACCAGGCGTTAGGAGAATAATAATAACATTACGAAGTCTTAATTCCGTCATAGGTACAGTATCAAAGTTTGAAAACCTAGAAAGAAGCAAATAGGAATTAAAATATGAACTATGAAATAATCGATTATTCAATATAGTGAGTACACTAGTATAGGTGACCAGCCATTCATACGACAGAATAGACGGTCACGAAAATTTAGTTCTTCCAATATACTAAGGAAGCAATAGTCTCATAGTAGGAATTTAAAAAAAAGCAATTGGGAAGCAATTTTTAAAATATATTTTATCGTTATACAAGACCGTCCATTCAGACGCTCACTTCTATTATAATAAAAAATGTCTGATGTTATCTCATGAAATGGGCAGCAAAAAATTTTTTAATGAAACATACGTAGATACGTATATCGCATATCCCATTACGTTGCTATAAGGAAATGGATAAATGAAATAAAAATCTCTTAAGGAAAATTATTTATTACCAAAAATTGATTAAAAAAAATTGATTAGAAAAATTTGATTTATAAACAGAGAACTTTAAACAGATTATTATCATTAAGTGCTGTCAATATAGAAAAACATTGTCGCAATTATTTACCACGACCTGTGCGGAGTTCGTTGAGTCAAAGTTTTATATTAATAAGATATAAATTTCAATACGATATACAACTTCTTAAAACTAGCGTGCTTTTAAAACGACCATGCCATTTAACTAAACTGAAAACGTTGCCAGAGTGTGGAGGAGGATTTTACTTAACTAGAACATTTATTCATTTAATTAAATATTGGTCAGTCAGGTATTTAGCAGCCCGAAGGATCGGGTATTTGTCAAAGGTGCACAAGCCGAGGAAGTCATCGATTATAATATAACATATTTAGTTCAACATACAAAATTGATCTTTACACAAGTGGTTGAAGCTTGGTCAACAAGATATAAAAAAAAGAAAATTTATTAGATGAAACATATTTAGTAACTCTTAAGGAATATTATTTATTACAAAAAATTGATTAGAAAAAATTGATTTATAAACAGAGAACTTTAAAAAGATTATTATCATTGATTAAGTGCTGTCAATATAGAAAAACATTGTCGCAATTATTTACCACGACCTGTGCGGAGTTCGTTGAGTCAAAGTTTTATATTAATAAGATATAAATTTCAATACGATATACAACTTCTTAAAACTAGCGTGCTTTTAAAACGACCATGCCATTTAACTAAACTGAAAACGTTGCCAGAGTGTGGAGGAGGATTTTACTTAACTAGAACATTTATTCATTTAATTAAATATTGGTCAGTCAGGTATTTAGCAGCCCGAAGGATCGGGTATTTGTCAAAGGTGCACAAGCCGAGGAAGTCATCGATTATAATATAACATATTTAGTTCAACATACAAAATTGATCTTTACACAAGTGGTTGAAGCTTGGTCAACAAGATATAAAAAAAAGAAAATTTATTAGATGAAACATATTTAGTAACTCTTAAGGAATATTATTTATTACAAAAAATTGATTAGAAAAAATTGATTTATAAACAGAGAACTTTAAAAAGATTATTATCATTGATTAAGTGCTGTCAATATAGAAAAACATTGTCGCAATTATTTACCACGACCTGTGCGGAGTTCGTTGAGTCAAAGTTTTATATTAATAAGATATAAATTTCAATACGATATACAACTTCTTAAAACTAGCGTGCTTTTAAAACGACCATGCCATTTAACTAAACTGAAAACGTTGCCAGAGTGTGGAGGAGGATTTTACTTAACTAGAACATTTATTCATTTAATTAAATATTGGTCAGTCAGGTATTTAGCAGCCCGAAGGATCGGGTATTTGTCAAAGGTGCACAAGCCGAGGAAGTCATCGATTATAATATAACATATTTAGTTCAACATACAAAATTGATCTTTACACAAGTGGTTGAAGCTTGGTCAACAAGATATAAAAAAAAGAAAATTTATTAGATGAAACATATTTAGTAACTCTTAAGGAATATTATTTATTACAAAAAATTGATTAGAAAAAATTGATTTATAAACAGAGAACTTTAAAAAGATTATTATCATTGATTAAGTGCTGTCAATATAGAAAAACATTGTCGCAATTATTTACCACGACCTGTGCGGAGTTCGTTGAGTCAAAGTTTTATATTAATAAGATATAAATTTCAATACGATATACAACTTCTTAAAACTAGCGTGCTTTTAAAACGACCATGCCATTTAACTAAACTGAAAACGTTGCCAGAGTGTGGAGGAGGATTTTACTTAACTAGAACATTTATTCATTTAATTAAATATTGGTCAGTCAGGTATTTAGCAGCCCGAAGGATCGGGTATTTGTCAAAGGTGCACAAGCCGAGGAAGTCATCGATTATAATATAACATATTTAGTTCAACATACAAAATTGATCTTTACACAAGTGGTTGAAGCTTGGTCAACAAGATATAAAAAAAAGAAAATTTATTAGATGAAACATATTTAGTAACTCTTAAGGAATATTATTTATTACAAAAAATTGATTAGAAAAAATTGATTTATAAACAGAGAACTTTAAAAAGATTATTATCATTGATTAAGTGCTGTCAATATAGAAAAACATTGTCGCAATTATTTACCACGACCTGTGCGGAGTTCGTTGAGTCAAAGTTTTATATTAATAAGATATAAATTTCAATACGATATACAACTTCTTAAAACTAGCGTGCTTTTAAAACGACCATGCCATTTAACTAAACTGAAAACGTTGCCAGAGTGTGGAGGAGGATTTTACTTAACTAGAACATTTATTCATTTAATTAAATATTGGTCAGTCAGGTATTTAGCAGCCCGAAGGATCGGGTATTTGTCAAAGGTGCACAAGCCGAGGAAGTCATCGATTATAATATAACATATTTAGTTCATCATACAAAATTGATCTTTACACAAGTGGTTGAAGCTTGGTCAACAAGATATAATTTTTTAATGACTATTCACTAAATTAAATATTGGTTTACAGTCGGTATTTCGCAGCCCGAAGAATCGGGTATTTGTCACCGGTGCACAAGCCGCGGAAGTCATCCATTGAGAGGTCGACAATGGAAACGCCGCCTAAGTTCTTTGACCTGTAAATAATAGTTGTCATTAGTACAACAAATTTTACACGAAATATAACTCTGGTATTCTTCGGGTCTGTTTCACAATGTCCGGATAAATTCCAAATAAGCTATTTATTACTTATCTGTTGGATAAACAGTATTTTTGCGTTTCACGACTGTCAGATAGCGCTATTCGTCATGAAATACGAAGTATCTTATTCGGAACTTTTATCTTTCGAATAATTTATGTGTTGCATAGCTATTTGGCACTTTATCCATACATTGTGAAACAGGCCCTTAGCATGGCGATTTTTGAATCTGGAACACCCGTCGCTGCTTCGAATCATACTTTTATAGAACATGTATTGTCAATTTTCTGTACAATATTTCACTATTATGTAATAAGATTTTGTGTCCAAGACAGTGTCATGATATTTACGTTAACTACGCAATTGGTTAATGACGATTCACTAATTTTATTGAGAAATCCATCGATGTACGAAGTTTGGATGTGCTTCAGAGATGAGTCGTACGAACACATAAATTTTCTACTATCATTAAAAAAGTACATACTTTACGTAGCTGGCCTTCTGTCCAGCCGTGTCTGGGTCTTCGTAGCTCACCCACAAACCTGGATCACCGTTGTCGTCAGGAAGACGGAAAGCGTAAGTACCTTTGAAAAAAATTGAGGAAAGTTAGTTTAGGTAAGTTGCAAGAATATACCTTTATACTGAAATAGATTGATGAATCCTACAATATTTAAATAATGCTTTGCCAAGCTTATTATCTGTCGGAAGGTACTTGTTTTCGAAATTTGTTACCCAAAACGAAAGATACATTTTTTTTGTTTTGAATTTCGTCTTATTGGTGCCAGGCTGGAAGTGAAGTGAGAAATTATTATATGAAATAATTTAAGAGGTCTAGTTATGAATGATCATGTCAAATATGTATGATACCCGAGAAATTGAACTAATATTATAACTAGGTTATAAATAAGGGTTAAGATCTGCTAATGAAAAGCTTTTGCTAAGTACATATAAACACTAGTAAATAAGTACCAACCAAAGAAATCACCATCCTTGGTTAATCCCTTGTCTGAAAATGAAAATGAATAATTCCCTCATGAATTCCCTAATTAGTCCCTAGAAATGTGTGAACTGAAACTATGCATAACACTTCCCCATTAATCTTATCTCTCTATCATTAATGAAGCTTAATTGTTTGAATTGAGAAATAAAGTTCTTTAAACATTTATTCGATTCTATAAATTGATATAGCAAAGATCATCACCAAAGCCGTATAATACCAATTTAGTTTTTTATTTCGTTGCATGTTCATAATTAACCCAGAACTTACCGAAGCGTTTGCTGGGATCCGTGACCTTCCTCAAATGTGGTCTCATACCCTTTTGGTGGTTGGGATTTATCAACTTCGCGCACACTTCAGGGTAGCTGAGGAGACCTTCCGTTTTTGTGTATGGTCCTGAAATAATTACACCGCAGTGAATATCGAGCAATTACCTAAATCCTAGAAGCGCTGCTAAAGCTGAATATAAGGCTCGCGACCTAAGGTTAATTAAAAATTACCTGCTTCTCCGGGGCCGTCGGTGTGAAGCGGTGGGACGCCACTTATCTCACTGTCAGAGTCCAGTTTCCAAGTTCGTGCATAGGTGGCGATTCCTACGACGATCTTGGAACTGGGCGCTCCTCCCGTTAACCTAAAAAATAGAGCTGGCCTTTAGTCTACACGGCTTGGGTCAATATAAGAAAATATACAGATGCGCATTTGGTAGATGTACATGCACATGGTTTCCGATAAACAATCACGGTTTGACACTGTTTGACAATTGACGGAGCGTGACATTAACACTAGGTAAACATATTAGTGTACATTTTGTTACATTACCAGTAGGAGATGGCAGCGTCCACATTGAGGAGCTCATTACGGTTTTGAGGCTTGTATGTAGGTGCACTGTAATCAGCTTCTTTAGGGTTTCTAGCTGCAGTGTAGTAATCATAAGCGTGTAGATTTACAATATCTACTAAGTTAATGATAGCGGGGACATCATAGTAAACTGTAACAAGAGAAATAATTTAAATTTAATGTAATTGGTCCGAGAATCGAGTACGCAAATGTACGCAAACGTACATCTTTGTAATCTATTGTAAATTAGCTTTAACATAAATTTACCAAAATTTCTTACTAAACGACATGAGTCATAAAAAATAACAGGTTTTACCTATATTAAATACTCACTTGAAGAATTGACATTAGGTAGAACAGAGATAGATAGCTGCATTTGCTTGAGAGTCATGGCTTGTTTCAATTCTCTTACTAAAGCAGTGTAACCTTCGCGGTGTTCAGCCTCTTTCTCATCGACGAGAGTAGTGCCGAAGGTTTTTTTGATGCCGTGCCAAATGGAACCTTATATATTAATAATAAAAAAGGAATACATTAAAAATACATTTGAAAAGAATTCTTAGCAAAAAGGCGACTTAAGGCGACGTTTCATAAGTCTAGTAATTGTATTGACTGCGGGGATTTCTGAACAGACGGTTGAAATAATACTGTAATTTAATGAAATCTAATTACATTAAAAACATTTAGTAATACCAAAATACAACTAGCCGACATATATTCAATTATGATTTTTTTTAAAGATATAGGATTTTTAGATTTAACAATTTTTTTTAATTTAATACATACCCCATGTAGATCTAACTTTCTTCGGCTTGATCCGGGCGAATTGCCACGCAAGGTCGATACCATCGAAACCATGTTGTTCGGCTAACAACATGCCCGAGTTGACAAAAGCAGTTCTAGCTTGTGGCGATTCCAACTAAAATAATTACAAAGAAAATATTGAGAAAAGTTTATTAGGACCGCGCGAAATCGTTTAAGTGTTTGCTGGCCCTTACAAGCATCGTTTACAAAAAATACTTGGCGAGTAATAGGAGTAGTGGAGAGTTCCTTGCCAATTCTCTTTTGTTATATGCTACTTTTGGAATGACAGTAAATATATATTATTGTACAAATTTATAATTTCAATTTACTTCGACATTCATAAGCGTAAAAAAGTTACCTTCATGAATAAATTATTATTAATTTCATAATCGTTTAAAGTTTTAGTAATTTCAATGTGTCTACATTTTAGGATCGTTTGATAAAAGTTTCCTATTTACATATGGATATCGTAATATCTAAATACTAATTACCAGAAGGTTGTATTTCTGTTCCTCTTCCTTATCAGCATCTCCTCCAACGGAGAGGAGAACTTTGAGTCCGGGATATTTGCTTTTAAAGTTAGTGATAGCCCGATAGTTCGCATGGGAGCGGTCTACATCGAGGTTTTCGTTCAGCGGCACCATCTTGTAAGTGTCAGGCTGGATTCCGGCATATCCATAGACAAGGTGTGTGCAGAAGGACAGTGCTGGATCCAGGTCCAATGGCAGCATACGTGCTTGAGCTGGATAAATGCATCCTTCAACTATAATTTCAATGTAGACCTACTTCGTGGAAGCTTTCTTAAATTAACTTAGCGCTTAATCCCCTGCATCATGAGCACACCCCACATACACACCCACGTAATATTATCTATTATATCTTTGTATACCTATACATTTACTACAATTGTTTTCGTTTACCAAATAAATTAATTAACTCTCTTTAAAAACACCCAAAACAGGATTATTCTTATTAAAAGCAGTCAGAAGTTCTAGATGCATCTATACGCCGATCCGATTCTTTCCATTGAATTCATAAACAATGACGCACTTAACGGCATATTATGCTTAGATTATAAACCTTAAGAGCAACAATTTACACACATTGATACCAACAGTACAATAATATATTGGCTGGCTGGCCAAGGCTGTACAATGAGCACGGTGATATAGCTGCTTATATGAACGTAGGTGTCACAGACTCACAGCCCAATATAAAACATGGCAGACGACGTAATTGCCAAAGGTCCTAAGTGCCGCTTTCCTTTTTAAGGCACAGACGATTATGTAATCGACCAATAAGGACATACTTAAATATTTTAAATTGACTGAATATGTTTAAATTGGTAGATGTTTACACTAATATTGAGATTGTTTGTTCTTTGATTACTGGAATTGTTTACCCTTGTTATCCGCGTTGACATTCGGGTCAATATATTTACTACTTAAGTTTATCTTGTTAATTGTCAACTTGGGAGTTTAAAAAGGTCTAGGTCTGCACAAATATAAGCTTCCATATAAGGTCAATAAATTGAAAAACAGAACAAGTTATCGCGTAAAATGAATTTAGTATTAGGATGTAGATATTTCTCCATACGATAATTAATATGAATTTATTCACAGTCTGGGAAAGTTTAAGAGCGTTCGCTTACGTAAATATTATACAAACAAAACTGCATTAAAACAACCTCTTACATCAAAAATGAAATTTGTGGAGATGTTTTTGTTCAACGAGTCAGGATTTCGCAATATCACCTGACATCTACTAAGTGCTAAAGTACATAATTATTCCGCTTAGAGCCAACACTACACAATAGAATTCTAGACTATTTAAATGCATGTAAGTAAATGTATATCCTATAACACCTCTTATACTTTGTATATTATAGAACGTATGTATATAAAGAATATATATTAGAATATAACTTCGAAGCGATTTCAAAATGTGTCCATATTTTATTTGTTATTCTAAGAAATATTTAATTATTGTTCGTGATTCGGCATACACGGGCATTCGACAAAATAATAAAAATATTTAATCCTAACGGCTCAAGACGTTTTAAATTTATTTTGAAATATAAAAAATGAAGTTTGCCACGAATACAAAATGGCGGCTAAGTTTTAATGAAATCGTTAACGCTTTTACTACTAGGACTCGATATGAGCCGTATTTATCATGTCTATATAAACATTAGAAACCAGTAGAACCTGTCCAAAAAATAACAATTTAACCAAGGTTGAAGATCGAGGTCCATTACGAACATTTGACCCTGACCCCCAACCTAGGTTAAAGCAATTTTATGCCAAATCAAAATAAATAATAGCGGTCCATTCTAAAATCCTTTGATGGAAGTTTCTAGAAGCTTATGAAATATAGTCATACGAATTAATAAAAAATATTTTTTAAATATTAATTCGTCGAATATAAAACGTGGAACAATGAAATAAAATTAAAACTTAACAATAATAAATTGTGAGCGTACGAGAAGAAAGAACAAAGAAATCGAAAACAATTTTTTGAAAATATCAAGAAGCACCTACAATAACCGTCAATACTAGTTAAACTAACCCAGAATTCTTTACTAAGCCGAAAAAAGCACGTGTTTCGTAAAAGCGCGAAGCGAATCCCTAATAATACTTAATATTAAAAATCTACTCACATTCTCGTACATAACTCTTGCTGTCATAGTAGCAGACCACCTTGGATTGGGCAGGAGTCGGTGTGGAGACAGCAAGGGCCAAGACCCCGGCCAATGTTAATATAATCTTCATCTTATGATTGCGTCAGGTCTGCTTGCTTCGGCTGCCCGTGTCAAAATGATTTCAAATCCGACTTGCACATTAAATTGGATGCGCTTCACACATACGTACCAGAGAGCACATCACACATACACAAAAGGGTCAAAGATTAATTTACGAACAGATAAGTTTGTTAGAAGTTATCTTCTTTCTCAGTATTGGTACCGAGAAAACTAGAAACTAATGTTTTAAGTAAACAATGTTATTATTAAAATTGATGTCATTAAACAGAATAATTTAATAAACATTTTGTGAATTAGTATTTCTTTTATATTACCAATAATTTACAAACCCTTTATTGTTTAGGTACACACAATTAATAATTTCTACCATATCTTTTACTTATATCTGAATAGATTTTAGAGAAAGCAGTTTTAATTAAATTTATTATGGATTCATCTACCTTGTGTTGCATATTTATTCTAACCAATTTGTTAATCACAAATTTTAATATTAAAAACCAAATAAAAATAAAAGTAGCACACCATTTTTAAAATATTTGTTATATTTCACGATTAAGGAGGTTTTGCTTAAAATGCATCTACGAATTCATAATCTATGACAAAATATTTCCAAGCAAAAAATTTCCAAGAAAAAATTTCAAACTACCCTCATTTCACGAAAATATTAAAATTATTATAATTAAGCATAATTAGACAAATTTATAGCAAATACTGTTAAACTTTATCATAAAAGAAACATGCTATCTCAAATAATTTACCGAAATGACTGAAAATAATTATAATAATTACATAACCTCAAAATATTTGTAATGCAATAACCAAAAACCTTACTTATTGCAAGTAAGGTTTTTGGTTGGTGATTTCTGAAGACCCAGATAAAGAGATAAATAAAGTATAGAATTGTTAGGTGACTAAAATCATGCCTGAGGTGACCTCAAGTCCTGCCAAAAATTCACTTTATTTGATAAATATTTGGTCTAAATAGATATTACTAAACTACACATGACTTTGTTTAAATATTGTTGTGGCTTTTAAATTTCATTGTTTGTATGTAGAATATCCATCTGGACATCCAGAGAGATTAAACCTATGTAAGAACTGAAACATAACTAGTGCAGTGTTCATTTCTATTTCATCACACAACACAACCAATTTAGGCTTTGTTAAATAAATTAAATCACAATTAGTCAAATGTATTAAATACTTTTTGTTTGTTTTTTCCCTTTTATAAATCTTTTTGTTGTAAAATGTATCATGTATTCCATCTTTGGCTATATTCTCAGTGTATTTGTTTGTAATTATATATAATTTGTTAGCTGTAGGAGTACTAAATAAATAAATAAATGAATCACACAGAATGCAATGCAAGGTCTTAGTTGATACTACATACTGAACACATTTTGATTAACTGATTTCTGATTTATATTGTAATTTGTGTTTTTTTTATGTTTGAGAGTATGTCTGACTCAATTTATATTTATCAAATCCAACACTTTTAATAGATATAGTTAAAAATATTAAATAGCTATCTCTAATGCCATAGATGTTATGTAAAACATGCTATAGATAGTTTTTATAGAAGTAAAAATACAGAATTTCAAAGATTTCAGTCGGTTACATTTTTATTCTTTGTTAAGATCAGCCTACGTTCCTAACTAATAATTTAACAGGCGAAGATTTAGAAGCAAACATAATCTGTTTAACATATTTAGTTTACGTAGGTATATAGAGTGTTTAGAGGTGCTTTTTTTCATATATCATTCTACATTTTACTAAAAATTATTAGTTCTTAAGCTTTTTTTTTCTTTGTAACATACAATTAAAATCAAATGTATTAAATAGAAGGCAAAATATTTTGTAAGTCATATGATATTACAAAGCTTGCTCAACCAAAACTTCTAAATTATACTGAATTATGATTTTATAATGGTCAATGAGACACACTCACACAAAGAAATGTCTCCACAATTGAGACTCGGTCAGGCACTTGATTGATCATGCCTTTATTAAAATTTTATTCAAATCCAAAAATAGCCTACAGTAAGTATCTGTTTCGAGACCATTTATTTTTACTAATAAAGTCAGTTAAATGAATTGATATAAGTCAAAAACTCAAAACTGAAAAATATCTTTATTCATATAGGTAAACATGTTCACTTATGAACGTCAAAAAAACTAATTAAATTAATGGTAAATTTACATATTTTACAACCAGTTCGCAAGTCAAAGGCGTAGAGCGGGTAAGAAGAACTGGCAAGAAACTTTCCGCCACTCTATCGCCAAGTTTTTAATACAAATTGTTTGAACTGGAGCATATCAATCCCAAGGATTAGGATCATTTAAATATTCGTCACATTTATAAAAGGCTTGATTAATTAATTTACTTTTAACGAGGGCTTTGAATTTATTTAGTGATAATTCTCTAATTGCGACTGGGAGTTTGTTGTAAAGACGAATACGATTTCCATATAAGGAGTGATTTATCTTCTCGATATCCAGTCATTCCATATTCCACACGTTTTTTTAATTGTATTATATATATATAGAGTTTAGACAGAAATACCATTGGTGCACAGATGGGATTTGAACATCTGACCTATCTGACCTCTGTAGCCTATAGACCAACATTGCAATATTATAAGCACGTTGAAATTAGTCATTAGTCAGTAATTAATACAGCGTGCCTATTGGGGGTAGTTGTAATAAGTACCTCCAATAGGTGAAAACTATCACGTTTAGCGTTCTCGAAAAGACGTAGAATAAAATTCAACCTTGCAGTAATGTTTTGAAACTCAATTTTTAAATAAGTAAATTTAATTTAAATGAGTAAATTTAAGTCTTAAATATTGTAGTTCACTAAGAGAATTTTGTATTATTTCATCATAGATACATTTTTTGTGCCAAGTACCTATAGTTTATATGGGCATAAATACAGCATTAAAATTTACGTTGTCTGTAAAATTGTTATTGTTACTGAACTATTTTCCTGTTATTTAATCTGCAATATCTAACGTTGACTTACATATTGTTTTATTCGGATAAAGCGTACAAGCGTAAACTAATAACAATCCAATTAATTTGGAATTACTTATTGACCGTGTCCTCATATGTACACATGCTGATATATGTAATATAATAGTAGTATATAATGAGAAGTATATACTTTATCACAATATAGCAAAACAGTTTTTAAGGCGGGGTGCCAACGGCGAGGAGGCTTATCTGATGTTAAGTGATAAGGGCGCCCATGGACACTCAATGGCAGAGGGCTTAAGTGTGGTGCCGGTCTTTTAAGATTTGGTACGCTCTTTTCTTAAGGGACCCTAAGTCGAATTGTTTCGAAAATCCTTTAGTGGGTAGCTGGTTCCACATGGGGGTAGTGCACGGCAAAAACTACCTCGAAAGACGCTCCTATCCTACTTCGATGTCCGATCATGAAACTCGGCTGCAGGTATTAATCCGAAAAACGCCACTGAACTCACTCCATGGTAAATGCGGTAGAAGAGAACACCTATAACAGAAAAACTTAGCACGGGCGTCGCCAGTATCAAAACCCCCGAATTAAAAAAAAATGAAATAAATAGTTTTTTTTAAATAATATACTATTAAACCCTAATACAATTCATTACTTTCCCATTTTTGCACCTACCCACAAATTGAATCCATGCTAAATATAACCCAAGTCTTCTCGACAGTATAGCTAAGTAAATGACGACGATGGTCTTAATTTTATTAGACAGCATTTAAATTACCTAAATTCATATAACGAAACCGTACAGAAATCAGAGTAAGGGCGTAAGTCAGGAATAAATATAAGATAAGCGATTGTTATTGTAACTCGATAATTTGTAAGACACACAGCTAACATGTAACCTTGTTATCAGGTTATACTGAGAATATAAAGCGGTGACTCAGCTGGTGTACGGTTATTTCCTTCATACATCATTGTTAAATTTATATATTCACTAAAATAGCGAGTCTCATTTACATGACAAAGTTAACTTAAATTTCTAATACAGAGAACCCGCTCATCTAATCGACGAACAGATACGTACAGAAAGCAGAGATAAAGGAATAGATTCAGAAACGACTGGCTAGAAAGCGCTTTGTATATCAACATCCAATACATTTTTAGAGACAGACCAAGTAACTTTTTTTGTAAAGAAATGAAACCAAGAGGGTAGTAGCGTTTTTACATTGTGCTTGCCTATAATATGTAGATACTAATACTTAGTAGTACACTAGTCAGCCAATGTCTCTTCTATTTATTAAACCTACTTGTATTGTACTACTTTGTACAGAAAACTAAGCATTAAACCCCTTATTAATAAAAAATAATACTCTATTTGCACTTTTTAATTAATGTTATATTACGTCTCTTTAGCAAAGCTTAAACACAAAGCAGAAAGAAATGAAAGAGTATCCTTAGTGATTTTTAAATAAGAGATAACAAAAACATATTTCAATTAATACTACAGTAGTACCTCGATATACGAGTGTTTTGAGCTTCGAGATGTGGGAGCAAGATTTGAGATACGAGTCGCACACTAAGTTTCTCTCACCTCAGTCTGTTTTCTTGCTTCCCTCGTTTTGAGTTCGCTTTTTTTGCTTTTTGTACATTTACCAAATATTATCATTCATTTTTATAACTATGGGTCCGATGAAGAAAATTGCCTTTTAAATTTAAGCGTGAAAACATTTTATTCATCAACAACAGAATCAGTCAGAATCTTATAACCATATAACTATAATGAATAACTACAAATAAATACTAACAACGTTCCAGATGACATCTTGAGTAATAAAGAATAATAAAATAAACTAATATCGTTATATTATGAATTTATTATGTGAACATGTAAGTCTAATATATAAAATTCTCGTGTCGCGGTGTTTGTGGTTAAACTCCTCTGAAACGGCTTGACCGAATCTCATGAAATTTTGTGTGCATATTGGGTTCAGCTCTTATTTTTTTAATATAAATGATATACATGGCAAAACGACGTTTGCGAGGTCATCTAGTATGTATATATATGTAATATAATAGAATCAAATAAAACAAATAATTTCTATGAACGCTTTATTTAACCTAATTCTAACAATCTCCGTCAATTTAGTTATGATAAATTTAAAATACACAATTTCGAGTGCTTATTTGGCACTTCGGAACATTGTTTACTATACTAAATGTACATAAAATAAATTTCAACAACTTTATTATAAAACATGGAAACATTTTCAATGACATACAGCCTATATTGCGAATTCTTTTAACGTTATAAAGTGTTGAACGTGAAAATTCATGATGTTAAGATGACGCAGTAATGTTATTACTCAAAAAATCATATTTTTCAAAAAACTAATATAAGCGCCATCTAATGCCTTAAATAGTACCTATAAAATATATCCATAGATTACAGTTGTAATCTTTTGGCACCTGACAGTGTGGTTAGTCGGCGTAACAATGAATCTATTGTTTATGTAAAACTTGGTACATTGTCAAAGTCAAGTTAAATATAAACAATGTGTATTGTTTGCTTTTTAATAAAAAAATATAAAAATCATTAATTTCGAAAACTGAATGAATATTGAAATACATTCTAATGTATTGAATATTAATCTTTAATTTGTGATACTTGATTTTCATTTCTATCTAGAGGTTAACTGTAAAAATGATGGTTCCCCAAGGGAATTCAATCAATCATTTAAAAAAATATACTTCTAGTGGTTTCCAGATGGGACTTGATTAAGACCTTGACCTTGTGGAACTTGGGCTTGTCCTTGAGGTGGGGATTGCCCTTGAGTCATTTGAGCTTGGGGTATCTGCCCCTGCGGAATCTGTCCTTGAGGTGGCGCTTGTCCTTGTGTCATTTGTCCTTGGGGGGATATTTGTCCTTGTGGAGGCATTTGTCCCTGGGGTGGCACCTGTCCTTGGGGTGGCATCTGTCCCTGATTAGGCATCTGTCCTTGAGGTGGCGCCTGTCCTTGATTTGGCATCTGTCCCTGAGGTGGCATCTGTCCCTGAGGAGGCATGTTACCCTGTGGTGGCATCTGTCTCTGAGGTGGTATCTGTCCCTGAGGCGGCAACTGTCCCTGAGGGGGCATCTGTCCCTGAGGGGGCATCTGTCCTTGAGGGGGCATCTGTCCTTGAGGGGGCATCTGTCCTTGAGGGGGCATCTGTCCTTGAGGGGGCATCTGTCCTTGAGGCGGCATATTACCCTGAGGTGGCATATGACCTTGGGCTGGCATCTGTCCTTGAGGTGGCATATAACCCTGAGGCGGCAGCTGTCCTTGAGGCGGCATATAACCCTGAGGTGGCATCTGTCCTGGATAATGTTGGTTACCCTGGTAATGTTGATTTTGTTGATAAGCTTGTTGTTGTTGATGATACGCCTGTTGCTGCTGTTGATACACCTGCTGTTGGTATTGATGTAATTGGTGTTCTGCACCCGGAACTGGACGACCGTGGGCGTCCACCTGTGATTTTTTTAAATTACCTGAATTAGTGGCTTTTAGACTACAATATGAAAAATTAATAAATTAAAAGAGAACATTAACCAACAGTAGTTAAGAAGATTACATGAAGTTTTCACATGACTATCACTGTCTTATGTAAAAACTAAATACATTTTAGTATGGGATTGTCAGTACAATATATAAAATTCTCGTGTCACAATGGTCGTTCCCATATTCCTCTGAACCGGCTCCTCGGATTTTTATGATTTTTTTATGTATTATTCAGTAAGTTTGAGAATCAACTACTATCTATTTTCAAAGCCCTAAGTGAAAAGGGTGGTGCACCCCTAAACTTGTATTTTTTAGACTGTTTTTTGTGTGTGTATTAAAAATACACACCACCCATTATTTCATTTACTAGTTAATTAACAACTTATAATTGAACTCTGAGGTTTATATAGAGGAGATTTTCCTCTAGAGTTCCTTCAGAAGAATCTATAAAGTTTTTCATTCCGGAAAACCGAACAGTCTCTAGGGTAGCATAGCATAGTTCCATGTTGATATGTTCGCGGGCGAAGCTAGTACATATTTTAATAAAAAAGAGACAGTGTCACAAAAAATCCTGAATTATTTACCAGGCCACGTTGCTGAAGATACTGTAACTCCTCCAAACGCCTGCGTTCATACTCAGTATACTCTTGTTGTGTATAAATTTGATTCTCATCAATGGATTTCCATCCTGAAATGTATCCCTTACATTTAATCATGAATAAAACAACACAGTAATAATACGGTATTTAAACTACAACAAATTTAAAAATCATTAAAAATCAAGTTACATGGGGGGGGCAACAATTTTAGAAATAATAACGTTGAGGGCATGTCACAAAAAAGGTTGGGAAACAATGCTTTACGTGGAAATAATTAAAAGCAAAATTAATACGTTAAATCAACTAAAAGAGTTATAAATGGCGCAGTAAAGTAGTTAAATCAGAGAGTTAATTGAATCTCTAGACAGTTAATTAAAGATCGATATTTAATCATAAAACCACTGTAATTAGTAATAGAATTCTTGGCGATTTTGAAGGATTTTAACAGTACTTATCTGGAGCCGGATACATTCTGTAGTGGGCTGATCAGTTTAAAAAAAAAAGAATTGTTATTGTCTATCTCGAACCTTATCCGCTTCTTTACTGATAATTTCTTAAATTTTTGTGCTGAACTAAAATTTCTGATATTTTTATTTTATCTTGTATAACCATGTTTTAATTTGTTTGTAACATTTTTACCTTAATTGTCATACATGCTAGACTAAAGAGTTTCTATATATACCGTAGA
Organism: Pieris rapae; assembly: GCF_905147795.1. NCBI lineage: Eukaryota > Metazoa > Arthropoda > Insecta > Lepidoptera > Pieridae > Pieris > Pieris rapae. The sequence continues at coordinate 9,865,914 of NC_059534.1, read as the reverse complement.
TTTAGAACTATGTATGATGTAGTAAACTATAATAAATATTATTTAATTACAGTGTACATCGTATTTAGACACGGGGATATTTTACTCACCGTCATCTTGGTTAAACTCAGCCCGTTGGGTCTCAGTCATAAATTCGTGGAAGTCAATCAAACCATCGTGGTTCTTGTCATTTTCTTTGAACACGTGTTCCCTCATCCTTTCCATTTCCTCGGCTCTCTCATGCAAATCCTTGTTAGGACCTCCAGGTCCATACAATTTGTCTAACTCCTTGATAAATAATGCTTTTACCTCGTCCGCGTCCCACACGCCATTACCGTCAACATCTAGAGTTAAAATTAGCTTATTTGACAATTGACATCCTAGTGAAGTCTACTTAATTAGATAGAACTTAGAGAGAATGTCTATAAGTACTCGTAGCAAATTTAACTTCAACAAAATATGAACCCAAAGGAGGAGTTATCCGAAGATTCGACGGGAGGTTATATAAGTTTTCAATTACATAAAAATCTAATTGAAATAATAAGCCAAATTAAATTTGGGTGTATAAGGTTCCAACCTCCAAACGGTTTGATTTTGTAAGTGTCTTTGAACCCTAAGTCGATCTTCGATTCAGATTGTTTTAGTTTCTTCTGTAAATAAATAACCTTATATACCCCTTTAGGCACGCATACTACTTTCATCAGACACGCATGCATTACTAGACAGCAAACCTTTTTACATTCCATTACAACAATTATTGATAATTAAATTGTAATAATTATACTTAGTCTAAATTTCTGTGAACACTACATACATATTTTATTTAACAAGTGAACTAAATTAGATACTATAATATATGATACAGAATATTATTCTACAAATAAAAACAATATGAAGGGTAAATCAAACTACTAGTACTATTAACAAAAAATTGGTAGAGATATTCCGAATACCGAAAATTTTTCTTAATTCGGTGACGTTACTAGAACTTGGTTGACTATAATTTAAATGTTTGGGGTTATTATAACAAAGTAAGTTTTAGCAAAAAATTATGCGCGAAAAACAATTTTTCCTCAAAAGGATAAGTAAAAGGCCGAATTTTTTAATAACAAAAGTAACTAAAATATTATTAATATGAAAGGACCTTTAACTACGAAAAATTAGACAATAAGATAAAAAATCGAATATCATCGCTAAGGGGAAAGTTTTTCGGACTACATTTACACATTATACATTTGAGAATGTAAAACGAATAAAAAACAAGCATTTTAGATTACAACTCTCTAAAAGAGATGTCAGCACACAAAGTAACGTACACAAAAAGAAACATAACATGCCACACAATAAAGACCAAATGCGTGCAAATGATAACAAAAACTAACATGAATCTCAAAAAAATTTGGTTATGCTTAACGTATCTTTATCTTTTAGTTATAATTTATTTTCTTAAGATGTTACATAAGTTAATGTCGAGCATGGTCGGGCAAGTAATAGCTAACGCCCAAATGAACGCCAAAATCTATCTCAATCCAATTTTGACCATCTTAATCCAAATATTGATAAAAGTGTGGCAATAACCAATCGACAGATTGATATTAGATTGGAGATTGATCTACTGATCCTGATCTCATATTGTTTTCAATCTGAGATTGTGGATTGATTGTTGGGTTCATGCAATGTGTCTTAATAACCAAAAAATCCATCATTTGCAATAACAATTACACTTTCAGTTCAACGCACTGAACATCGGAAAAATATTCTCAAAACTACTAGATTTTAGTTAATAATTTCAAAAAACATAACATGATTAACTGTACTTTCACAACTTTTTTTACTTTCTTGGGGTTAGCCGTTACCTGCTCGATCTCTCGATTTTCGTTTCTCAGCACTATTTACGTCGTGATGCAAAGACGCAAAGTACTCAGTTAAAACCATGCAATTAGAAGAAGATTTTGTATAATAATAAATTTTTTGAAAGATTAAAACTTGAACGCGTAGCAAGAAATATATCGTAAAACAAGAATTGAGTAACTAACTTGGTGATGACAAACTTAAATATTTTTTTATACAACGTTATAAGTATACTTGTAACGTATTTGAACCTAATCAAGATAATATGTAAAAATGTTTGTATCACAAAATTAATTGTTACAATTTAGGAAATTGGACTTACTTGGAAATACAATTTAGGAATTATTTTTTTATTATTATAACTACGCAACGAACACTATTCCAAATGGAGTGTATATCTCTAGTCTAAAATGGTATATACGATCTTTCAAACTACATAGATAAATACATTAAGCATAACCGACACGCATCGGCTTACCATGCATCATGAAAAACACTTTGGGGTCGAAATCTTTGTCCATTTTTTCGTTTTTCCACAATTCTAACAATTGACCTCTCGTCACTGGATGGTGAAGCTGCCACAGACAACATAAAATTAATAACTCACCGTGCATCATGAAGAATGCTTTAGGGTCAAATTGTTGGTCCATATGGTCTTGTTTCTCCCATACTTCCTCTAATTGCTGTTTGGATCCCGGATGGTGGATCTGTTTTTTGTCAATTTTTTACATTTATTACAACGTCACGTGTATAATTTATAGGTCATATGTATAATTGTTGTAATGTATGAATGTCTATATATATATATAAAATACTTCATAATTCTCTAATTGCTGTTTGAATTCCGGATGGTGGATCTGTTTTTTGTCAATTTTATTTAATATATTACAACGTCACGTGTATAATTTATAGGTCATATGTATAATTGTTGTAATGTATGAATGTCTATATATATATATAAAATACATCATAATTCTCTAATTGCTGTTTGAATTCCGGATGGTGGATCTGTTTTTTGTCAATTTTATTTAATATATTACAACGTCACGTGTATAATTTATAGGTCATATGTATAATTGTTGTAATGTATAAGTGTGTTATATATAATAAATAATCTCAGGATATGTGTAGTATGTGAAGTGTGCATTATTAAATATGTTATTCTGTAACGCCACAAGCTGATAACATCAATCATATAAAAGTAGTTGTATTTTTTAATCTCTCAATGTTTGAAAATATATGCTTAATTGTTATCAACGCATTATTATAACGTAAAATCCGTACAAATGTAATTTAATCTCATTAATCTATTTAATAATCGTAATAACTTTGTAAATAATCACGTCATATATTAAATTTCGTAATTGTGTCGCTATCTGATAAGTCTTCTCTTTCTTGCCTATTTTATACGTCTTCAAATTAATAGTATAAAAAAAAATATTACGGGCTAGCCAATGTATTGTATTATTATATTTTCTCAAATAAGTGATTGTTATAATATTCTTAATAAGAAATATCTAAGACATTATAATATTATATAAAGGGGCACTGGAACTAATATAGTGCGATACACTCTTTATCGCAATATTTGATGGATCGTGCTAATATTGTAAGGCGATAATACTTTATTGACTTACACGTTTACATTCTCTTTGTAATAATACTATTCAAGTGAATATTATAGAAGTTTTATAAATACTTTTTAAAAATAAATCAGTGGCGCTACAACCTCTAGTTAGTTAGGTCTTGATTGCCTCAGATTTCTGAATCTGTTTCATTTTTAAATCTAATAGGCAAGTAGATCAGCCTCCAGTGCCTGACACACGTCGTCGACTTTTTAGGTCTAAGATATGTCGGTTTCCTCACGATGTTTCCCTTCACCGTTCGAGCAAATGTTAAATGCGCACATAGAAAGAAAGTACATTGGTGCACAGGCGCGGATCGAACCTACGACCTCAGGTATGAGAGTCGCACGCTGAAGCCACTAGGCCAACACTGCACACTATACTTTTAATAAATACTTTTTAGCTTTATAAATACTTGAAGAATTATTCCAACCAAGTACATATTTGTAGAATACGAATAATATCACGTATTATTAAATCATCGAGTTGTTCGATTTAACACGCGATATACGAGGAAATAATCGATTTGATAAGGTAAGGATTTTATTAAAAATCTAAGTACGTTTCGCCGAATTTCTTCCGCTTTGACTCGATTGCACACAAAACTATTAAGTATTATTCAACCATGCTTTTTTGTACGTTAAGTTGCGGTGCCTACGATTATAATCTAATGGTCAAAATGTCTAATACGGCTTTATTGTATGTATTAAGTTTTATTTGGATCTTTTAATTAATTTACCGAGATCGATTTATAAACTATGGTAATAAGTGAATTCCAAGAACTTAAGATAATATTATATTGAATATATAATGTACGAATAACTGTATAATGAATAAGTGACTGTATGCCACGTAATTTAATGAATCTGTATTGCTTGATATGTATGTTGTATTATTGAACTTTAATTGTGTTCATTACAAATGAAACCATTGTTTCCTTATTAGTTGTTATCGTTGTAAAGTTATTGTTACTATGATAACGCCCACTTTTAGTCCACTTTTAGCACAATGTCAATATTTTCCATATTCTTACCGGTTTGTGTTGTTTCTTAGCCTCTTCTTCAGTCTTTATTTTATCCATATATTCTTTCTTTTGTGTTTCATCCATACCTTCCAATTTCTGATGTTTCTCAAATTCCTTTTGCATTTCATATTCCTGCAATTTTTTACAAATTATAATTAACATACATTTTAGACAATTGAGATCCTTCCGAAGGTTCTCAAAAATAATTATAAAATCTAGGTCGCTAACCTAGATATATATATATATAGATATAGCAGGCCAAATACTCGGCTAATGTTTTTGTTAAAAAGTTACATAGTAGTAAACTTTTCAAACGGTGGGATAACTTATGTGAAAGGGTGGTACTTTAACACGGCGCCATCTGTTAGAATTGTATCAAATAATAAACAAATATTTGCAATAAAATAATATTGCGGATATAAACACTGCACTGCACATGTGGTGCAAATTTGATTAATATCGGTTCGGTAGTTTAGGAGTCCATCGCGGACAAACATCGTGACAGGAGATTTATATATATTAAGATGTTAACATGGTTCGCGAGGTCACATTGTGAAATTAAATCATCCTCTCATTGCTTATAAATAATCAAAACCGAATAAGATAATCTAAAAACGTTGCTCTCAAATTTACCTTAAATTGTTCCTTTCTCTGTTTATCAGCAGCTTCCAAGTCCTCAGTTGTTTTCTTTATAAGTTTCTTCAGATCCTCAATTTCAAATGTATGTGGATTGTGATGATCTAAATGATCACTTGTCGGTACTTTTCCTTCGTGTTCAAGGTTGTTAGTGATTTCAAATTGCTGTTGACAATATCATTCTTGTATATCCCGTTATATAGTGAAAGTTAAATTCCCAGACGATACTTTGCGCTAAGTACCAAATAAGTCAAAAACATATAAAGTCACGACTCTTAATCTTACCTGCTTTTAATGAAGGTTACGTGCACACCTAGACACAGAAGGCTAACCACCTATTTGTTAAAAAATATCAAGGAAACTGTTGCGGCCTGAACTGACCGGTTGTAGTATAAGGGGTCCTTTTTTAAATTGAAAACAAATATTTCAATAAGAACATTCTAAATGATATTTACCTTCGTAGCTAAATGACGTAGTCGATCCAATTCCCTCCGTTTGATTTCGTCTAGTTTGGTCCTAACATTATGATTGACAAAGTCAAGATGCTCCGCAATTTTGCCAGTCTGAAAGTTTTTACATATTGTTTCAGATAAGAAAACAATTCGTAAACAAATACAACTTAAACTGGAAATCGCAGAATTCAATGGCGGCCTATCGCTAATGCGCAATATGCAAGCGCAGCATTAAACACTAAATATAAATTGTATACCTAATTGTAATAAATTAGTCAAGAATGTACACGCAGTGGCGATGCAAGGGGGGCGGGGATCCGCACCGCTATCTCGACTTTAAGAACAATGTACAAATGAAAAATCGCTAGCCAAAAAATATCTTGTTCAGGGATTCCTCCACTAGCTCTATGTTATCTCAGGGATTTCAAGAGCCTAACATTGTGGGGGATTCCCATTCCCCGTCCCATACTTGCAATCTTTTAATCATAAATCCATGTTCTTAATCATATAAAATTTATTACCTAAAAGTTATTGATTGGGTCACACCACCAACTTCCGCGCCGTGTACACGCGTCGCAAAAATAAGAGGGCTGTTATTCCTATCTCAATGATTTTTTATACAACGCGATCCCAGGATAGGGATATCAGCGCAATGGATATTGAGCATATATAAATTGGACCTCGCAAAGCGGCACGGAATAGAAAATTTGCAAGAAGCCTTTAAAGCCCGTATTGACATAGTGATTTGAGGTCGTAGGTCCTGTGCATCAATGAAATTTTCCCCATGTGTGTAACGGTAAAACATCGTGAGTCATGCTTTACACCAAAAATTTGTCAGCATGGAGTAAGCGTAGAAACTGATCACCTACTTGACTAACAGAAAAAGACCATGATCACGAAACAGATACATAAACCAGAGACCAAGATGGCTCGCGATACCGGTTAGACAAGTAATAATTAAAATAATAAGTAAAGATAATTAAGGTGTATTCAATTAGTTGTTTTGTCTTATTTAATCCTGTTAAAGCTGACCTCGAAAAATAATAATCTATATAATAGGTTTTTACACCTAGGAACATATAATCAATAAGCTAGTATAATCATAAAAGTAGCTGTAGAAACAGCAGCAGGAAATGAATACTTGGAACTTTTCTTTCGCTCTTCTGCCACATACATACATCTATACAATTTGGATAAAATATCAGACACTAAACATGCATTGCACAATAGCAAAAATTATGTGACAACAAAATAACATTAGTTTGCAAAGCTGTATAACAGATACAAAAGAATGGGATTAAAGTTTTCATAGAAAGATAACAACTTAGTCTAGCATTTGTGAGATTTTGTCTTAAAGCAATCTCCCTATAGTGCCTTATACTACAAAGCATAAACATAAGTCATTCCAATATTTGAGTATATATTCAACACTAAAAACTAATAATAAAACAAAAAATTTATACTTGAGGCAGATTCCCTTAATTTTTGTTAAAAAATGTTTGATTTTGTGCACAAAAACTTAAAATGGTATGCATTAAATTTAATTATAATAAGATTATTGTCACCAGCAGCTATCTTAAAGTCTTATTTGCAATATCAATAAACTGTGTTGTGTTCCATGTTAATGTGTATATAGACTTATTAGTTCAAACTGGCATAAAAATCTTTTACAAATCAATTTGCCATTCTAAACCAAAACCAGGCTGGTCAAAGCTATGCTTTTCTATAAATTACTTACCCTGACATCCTCTTCATCAGCTTTTTCGAGTCTTTCACGAAAGTCTGGATCACTTTCGAGGGCTTGGACAACTTCTTTAAGGTAACGATGATACTCCATATAATCATCCTAATCAAACCAAATAAACATGATGTTATGTATCTTTTATAAAAACCTTTAAATTGTGTTCTTTATTAAGAACTCATACAATACATACATTTTAAAGTATTATACAGTTTACAATATAGTATTTCCTTATGAGTCATATTAAAAATTTGGATTCATGATTAACATACATTATGCCAATGTACACTATTAAGATGAAAATTAGTTGTGTTACATCACAACTTTAAAAAAAATCCTTAAAAGCATGTCTTATCCATTAATCAAAACTTTAGAGAGCACCTATTTTAAATCTTTCTACTTCATATTAAAACATGATAATGGATCCTTTTAGACAAAGGAGGCTAAATCATAGCATGGAATAGCAGGTATGAATTGTAGTTTAAAATATGGAAAAGTGATTGTCCCTTATATCTACTTAACAACAGATTACAAGGTTAAAGAAAATGACTGAATAAAGGGCATTAAATGGCAATAAATGGCTAGAGAAGCTAGGATTTCAGAAAATACTTTAACATTACTATTTTATATAGAAATGATAATATAACTCTTAGATCTTTACTAAAATCAATTGGAATTTTATAGGAAACTGTGCTTACCAAGTCATCTTTGATTTCACTATCATCCTTTGCTTTATCTTGGGTTACCGGAGGTGCAAAAGACCCATGAAGAGTAGCAATCAAAAATATTGTACACAATGTGAGCCTCATTTTGTGCTAGAATAAATATTTTAATTTAATTATTAATTTCCTGTCAAGAAAATATACTAAAATATTATGAAATATGTAACCTACGCTTGATTAAGTCTAAATTTCAACAATTCACTACAAATTTACAGCTATTTCTATGAGCAAAAATCACAATCAATTATTACCTATCGATTAAAATTTTATCTTTGCGAACAAAAATACAACAATTTTTTGTAATTGTCTGTCATTCTAATATGACCACGTACTCTCTAAAATAGCACAGACTACCGTTTTTATAAAATTATAACAGACAGAAAATATTTTACTCTATAACTTTTTTTTTCGATGATAAAGTTACATCTACTTTTATAATGTTTTTTTCAACTTAATTACGGATATAGAGTACATTATTTCACTTGTAGAGAGTATTTTCCTGATATTTATTCATTTGTAAAATACCATGTTTTTAATCCAAAAAAACATTTATTATAATATATTGTAACTTTACAGTCATTTCATTCTGTTCTTTTTGGAAATTTTCTGATTCTTATCTGTGACCTGAGTGCTGAGTGCTGACTGCTGAGTTTGCCGTTAATTATTTTAAATAAGTTTATTCTGTGGTGTGTCACGAATTTCTTTAAAAAATATATACATATTTGCCTTGAAATTTTTATTTTAAACGCTCAGCGTTTTTAGTGCTTAAGTGTGGATTTAAATTTATGTACACTCCCAATACATTGAACCTTTAAATTTAAAATTGTAATGGATTTCAAAATGCATGACTACACCCATGTTATCGTTAGTAAATCTTCGCCGCGACACGACCGGGCTGATATTAATGACTCAAGACGCCAATACGATTGCTATATAAGACTACTGAGTGAATTGAATTTGGAAATAATTGAAGTCGAAGCTGGTTCATCATTCCCTGAGGCCGTCGTACTGGAAGACATTGCACTTGTATGCCATGGCATAGCTCTGATTCTCAAACCAAAAACGGGACAAGAACACTTAGTAAGTTCGTTTTCTAGTTTTTTGTTTATTTTGATTTTAAAAACGTACTACACAAAATTGAAAATTATAATAACTATTCTGATATGATATATAGAAACAATAAGTAAACATTCCTCACAATAAAATGTTGTAGCTCAAAATTTGTAGCAGCTGGTAAGCTTAAATTGATGTTTACATTTTTTTTATAGGTAAAATCTGTAAAACAAGCTCTTGAAAATGACCTTGGCCAAACAGTAATTGAATTGTCTGACCCTGATGCTAAGTTGCTGGGATCGGATGTCTTGTTTACAGGTATTTTAGAAACAACCATAAGCCCAAAATAGATAAATAAAATTTTAGTGACACTTCTAGTAGATGTGTAGAATATTCTGATAAAATTAGAATTTTATCTTAAAGAAAGTTTTTTTTTAAGGAGAATAAAAAGAAAGAGGTATTTCTAACACCTTCCATTACCTCAATGAATCTCTTTTGCTGAGCTAGAATGTTATTTTACTAATTTAGATATTTTTTAACAAAATATCTAAAACAGATTCCGCATGAGCTTCTAAGAAGTTCCTTTTTTCATGCATGTTAATGTTCTGTTTTTAGGTCGTGAGTTTTTTGTTGGTATTTGTGAAACAAGCAATGAGGCTGGTGCAAGTGCAGTGGCAGCAGCTTTTCCTGAATTTCCATGTACGCCTATCAAGGTATGCTTTTTGAAATTGATACATTGACAACAAAGTATATCTATTTATCCATATTTTGTGATTGTCATAAATATTTAGTATTAATTATTTTTTATTTTACAAAATTTGCAGTCTATGTATATAAAGTACCATCTGTTATGCCTGTCAATATGACTGATATATTTGTGCAAAGGTGAGATTTGTACATTGTGCAATAGTTAAAGTCCAAAGGTCATGGCTTGGCCCCTTTATTGAGCAATTCTCATGAGAATAAAATAATGGGTACAGAAAGTAAAGTGTCCCTATTTTTTTATTATTGAATTTTGTTATTAAATAGTTTGGATTTAAAAAAAAAGGATTATGATTCTTTGGAATCAATATTGTAAAATATATTTTACATTGCTTATTCAATGTTGTTTATATTTTTAAAAATATATTTTAAACTAAAGTATTATATTTTTCATGATTTTAAAAGTATTAATAACTGCCTATATTTGTCAGTCCAGTTAAATCATTGAATGGTTGTTGAAGCTTATAAAGGAGAAAAAAATATTGACATAAGAACTAATATTGCATAAAATTGTTAATTTAGCATTTTCCATGTTGGTTGTTATCAGTTTCCTGTACAAATAATATGACTAATATCCATCATAACAAAATTAGGGCTTTCAAATTGCAATCACTCACATTTAGAAATGTTGGTTTTTTATTGTAAAAATATCTAATATCTATAATAATTTCAAAATTTTACTCCATTTGTATTTTACTCGTATCATGTGCCCAGCCCTTTGTGGCTAAATATATCATCAGAATACATTACAGACATTACCTCTATTATTTTGGTGATTAATTATATGAATTATCTTCCTCTTGTTGGAGGGTTGGAAATAACCACAGAAGGCATCAATAGTCTATAAAAAAGTGGAAGAACTGTGTACCTGCTGTTTTGTTTTGTTATGTACGCATATAACTCTTCATAATACAGTTTAATTGATTTTCAGGTTACAAAAGGTGCACAGCATTTGAAGAAATACATAACAGTTGCTGGACCAGATATTTTATGTGTAGCGGCAAGCAAGGAAGCAAAGGAGTTGTTGAAACGAATGGAAAGAGAAGCAAGTTTCTCATATCAGACACTCACAGTGCCTGAAGAAGAAGCAGCCAATTGTCTATATGTCAATGGTACATTGATACACAGAGCTATAGAGGAGATACCACAGTCGTTTAAGGTGAGTTAAAAGAGTTTGGTAAACTAGCAGAAAAGAAAAGGACACTGATTATATAGGACATGTTTTTCTTATAACAATAATATTGAGGCAAAGACTTCAAAGACATTTCTTTATTTGGTAGGCTTATTAATGCTAATCTAGGCAAATAAAACAATAATTTTTCTGGTTTACTTTCATTGGGGATAGTTAGGCTCTATAGATTGTCCTAAACAGTCCAGAAGACATAAAAAAATTCTTGTCATAATGTGCTATTTATCTTAAATCAACAACCGTATTTTCAGCTGATACATTCTTATAATGTTCATTCAGTTAGAAATTGTCGCGATTTCTCAGAGGATTACTTTTTTAAGAGCCTTGTAGGTCTTGGCTCAGACGAGAGTCGCACGCTGAACACTATCAGTATCATCTTTGAGCTATCTCAAAGGTTTTGAAAATACTATTATAAAATAAATATTTCCAGGTGTTTTGTGAGAAAATTGATTTCTCCCGCCGATCGATATGTTTCTCGGAGCTGTCGAAGATATCGTCGGGGCTTAGTGCTTGCTGCTTGCTGTTAAGGAAGCCATTTACAACATAAATTATCAACTGTTGGCTGGTTTGGGAATTTATTTTTATTTTATGCGATTTAAATAACTTATATATTAACTAACATGTTACAAGTGCTTAACAATTGTCATCAAAAGACGATTTGTTTAAAAATATATTTTTCAATGTCATCACAATGTAATCATCACATGTAGATTAATAATATTTTATATCTTACTTTTATACACCAATACAATTTAAAAATATTCATAGACGCCATAATAATTTTTAATGGTTAATTAATATAAACGTTTTATTAATAAATTGTGCATAATCTGATGAAAATGTATCGATGGTAGGAGTGCAATAACATCGAAAAATCTTATTTTACTGTTTCATATGACTGGTGTGTTGTACAAACAAAACGCCGTTCATAATATATGTCAAATGTCATGTCATTTTTTTTAAATTTAGTGTGAATATCGTAAATAACTTTTTAACTCTCATGATGGCAACACAGGATGTGCTTACAATCAGTGTAACCATCATATGATGTTGAAATGTAACTTTTTCAGTGTCTCTTATAGAGTTTACATTCTATAAAATTTATTTTAAATCATTGACCTTTAAATCTACCAGATTATTTTGTATTTCTAACCTTAAAGGCTAATCACGTGTTCATATTATAGGATAATCTATTTTAAATGCTGTTTTCGGCTTTTGTAATCTTAATCCAGAAAAGTAAAAATGGTGATAAGCTACCATACATTTTTCCATTTATGTAGAACTGAAAATATTTTTATTTACAATTGAAATTATAATACCCAAGTACCTCATTTTTAGTTGTAGTACTTTATCCATTCCCTAAGTCTTAAGACTGATTTTTATGTAATGTCTGATAAATGATACAATGCACAAAAAATCTCTCTTCCCCGTACCCACATAAATTATAAAAAACAGAAAAAACATGTTTTATATGTGCATATTGATAAAGTATCTGAAATTAATTTGAACAATAGTTTATATTGTTAGCCTTTTAGATTGTACAAATTAATTAAATATACTTTGGAGGAATGTCAGTTGATTATATATTGTATAATTCCTTTTTGTATGTAACGTATAAATCCAAAGCGGACGTACGTCAAGCGCAGTCCCGATTCTGAATCTGTGGTTACTCTTAAGTGTTTATTAGTTAAATTTATCCTAAACGCACAAATTAATATATTTGAAACCTTTATATTTAACGGTCGGTTGACGAATCTCGAATAAATTTGCAAAGCATATAAGTTTTACAACAGGAAAAAGATCTAAAATCTATTGAGACTTATATATATTTACCTTATAACAACCCTGTAGATATGTTGTAATGAGACCGCTTTTGATAACTAGTTAATATGGTTAGTTTTATTCGAATTTACAAGATTTAAACTGTTCTGAAGATTAGTTATAATTTAAACTAATGTCCAGAACAGTTTTCTAAATGTAAAAGTAAGAAGGATTACACAAAAGTAAAGTTATTCCTTACACATCTTTTTCAAGTCTTTACATATATTTTATAAATAATACAAGAAATATTACAAGTGTCAAATGACAATATGGCACCGTTTTTTTTTACAATTATTATTATTAATAGTTTGAGCAATGTCATCACAATTTTTATTTTAAATAATTGTTTGTATTATGTGTATCGTGTTTTTAAAAGTATTTCTTGTGTAACAAGACTCAATGTTATTTCTAGTTTGAACTGAAAATTTTATTGAACTCAGTTCTATGATGCGCAAAAATGTGTTAGTTTTTAATTTTTTTCTTGTATGACAAGTCAATTTAAGTTAATAAAAAGTGTATTTTAAACTTAAAGCTATTTAAGTATAAACTTTGTTAATGTCATCACAATAACTCTATTTCATATATTAGCGCGTTTTTTAGCGATTTGTAATACATAATTAAAAATGTGTCGTGTTACCGAAAATTCATCTCTCGTCAACAAAGTAATTTACACTGTTTTAAATAAAGTATACTGATTTACCGAATTCCACTTAGGATCGAGACAAGACCGTACAAATCTTAAAAGACCGACAGCGCACACGCGAGAGTAGAATCTGTGTAAACACAAGTACTTTATTAAAACAGTTTCAGTATTTTTTTTTAATATTTACGCAAGTTTACGATTTTATAAAACCACTTCAAGGTATTAAATCACAATAATTTATAAGTATTTTATCAATGTTTTAAACGTAAAAGTATTTATTGTATTGTTGATTTGTAGCGTGAAAATTTAAAGTGTTTATCTTTCATAGATTTAGCAACGTACGCACCCAGTATTTAGATTTTGTATTGAGGTTTTTTATGGACTTAAATCTGTAGCTTTACCAGCCGCCGTTCAATTCAGAATATTAACGGTCGGTTCACAATGTATGGATAAAGTACCAAATAGCTATGCAACACATAAATTATTTGAAATATAAAAGTTCCAAAAAAGATACTTCGCATTTCATGACGAATAGCGCTATCTGACAGTCGTGAAACGCAACAATAGTGTTAATCCTACCAAAAAGTAATAAATAGCTTATTTGAAACTTATCTAGACATTGTGAAAGAGATTAATATGGTACCAAATACTGGTAGACTTGAATTGTCTATTTTTCTTTGGTATAAAATCAACCATTTGTCGTCAGGTATTTTGATTTTAACTGAATATACAGAAATTTAAAAAAAACATCACAATTCAATTTATAGAGGGCAATTTTTCGAAATTAAAGAGTTGTATGAAATGTATTTAGGGTCTTGTCTTTGCTTCCAATTACATACTTAAAGTATGCTAAAACTAATGGTATTAATTGCAAAATTTTAACTGGTGTGTGCATTATGGATTTAAGTCATAATAAGATTCAGAGACAACTAATGATGGGGAAAATAGGTTGTACGTGAAATTGTCTCTGGTTCTGAATCCTCGATAGCTTAGCTAACAATTGTATTTATCCTCGAAGGTGTATCGTAGCTTAGTGAATATTAAATGATTGAAGAAGAAATGATTTTTATTTCTTAGTTTCCATTCTAATTGTACCTGAAGTTTTGGTGCCACTGCTACACCAATGAATTTGTCTCTGATTACAACTACAAGATGTATTGATTATGGTTTCCAAAAGTAAACGTTAACCCGTGACGAATAACGCCTTTTAAAACACGTTTTTTTAATTTGTTATATTGTTGTAATGATACTACTACGCAGAAGTGATGAAACGCAAAATACTATAATTTGGGCTTAATACAACCCAAAAAGTATCATTATTAAAAACTAAATACATAATACAAGATACTTTTCCTATCACTTTTATTATTATACACAATATATTATATACATATATTGTGGACGACCCATATTAACGGTTTCATCAAACAGATTATAGATATAAATATCTATGTCAATAATAAATATCTATTATTCTTAGGGTCCTTCAAAAAAAGAGCGCCGGCAACGTATTTGCGAATCCTCTGGCAATGTCTGAGCGGCGGTATCACTTAACGTCAGGCTTCCTAAATGAGCCTAAGATGGGGATTTTTGTATTAAAATAATATTGCCGCCCGATATTTTATCTTTATCGATAAGAATGTCGAAAAGGGGCTGCCCGCTTGATACATTAAAAAAAAATAATTTACCTACAGGTAATTTTGTTGATTGAAAATCAGAAATCGCGCAGTCTTAGTTTAAAATTACAACTGTTACAATCATAAATCATGAAAAAATTAAAGACGGATATTAAACAAAAACAGCTCAGCAGTGTCAAATATATCAACTAGTTTTGTTCAGAACATTTTAATTGCAAATCTCAATTAATATCATATCGCTATAGAAATATCTTTCATATCTCAAAAAATTCGCAATAATGGAGGACGCTGTGACGAATTTTGGCAATATTATTGATTTCCTTTTTCAATATTTTCAGTGGCGTAGTTGAAATAGATGTGATTGCAGCTTTGGTGGAGATCGTAAGTAATAATTTAGTTATTGGTTTTGTTTTAACTGTGCTGGCCATAAGAAGACTGAAAATATTAATATAATATTAATAATAGAAAATAGCAAAAAATTAACGTTACAATAAATAAATTTAACCGGATATATTTATTTATGTTGAATCCGAACTTTTAAACTAAACCCTAACTATTATAGTTAGTATAACTATCGTTTCTGGTGTATATAGATATATTAAAAATATTTAATTCTACGTAAGTACCTGTTAAATTCTGGATATTCTATTTTTAAACAGAGGTGTAGGTTGACTACCAACATTACAAAATCACAAGTTATTGATTGCTTTGCTTAGAATGTTACCGGGACTTGTTGTCAAGTGCGTGAGCTTTATTCCGCCTAAGTTGAATTTACTGTAACCGGCATATGGAGATTCCATATGACTACTGTTTGGTTTTTATTGATTCTGCAATGTGTACAAATATAGGGTTTTGTTAATTATAAAGACTATCACAGAGTAAGAAGTCAGAATAAAAATCAAAAACAGGAGACAGTGAATTGGTGAGCTTGTTGAATGTATGTTTATGGTTATTCCAATTTCAAAAACTGGCAATAATTTATAAAAATTATAATATACATATTAGCACCTAGAATATAAGGTCTATATATGAACATGGAGATGTGTAAAAAAATTTAAAATCTAAATATTTAGTAGGTATTTAGTATTACTCGTCCAAATTATCTATATAATTTTGCCATTTGATGATTCGATATAGTCAGTGAAAGCGTTTTGTACAGCTCCTCGCGTGAAAAATATTTTCTTACTTAAAAAATTGTCTAAACTTTGAAAAAAGTAGAGATCTCTTGGGGCAAGGTCTGGTTATAAGGTTGGTATTTACGATGACTGTCGTGAAGTGATATTTGCGCATTAGTATTTTCACGTTAAAATTAATTAAAAGAAAGTTTTTCAATACTTGTACACTACCGATACTAACATATGGATCTCAGACTAGCGCCCACTAAAGCGCAGCGTACAAAGCTACAGGTGGCACAGAGATCGATGGCACGTTATATGAAAGGGAAGACAATAATATACAAAATAAAGAATACAGCTTCAAGAAAAACAAGTAAGGTAACAGATTTTCCAATTAAAATAAATAAACTGAAGTGGAAATGGGCGGGGCACTTGGCATGAGAAACAGAAAAGTGGAGCAAAAAATACGAAACTGGTGACCAAGGTAAAGGAAACGAAAAGGAGGAAAACCAATTAGAAGGTGCATACACCAAATAAAAGAAACAGCCGGTGGTATCTGGAATGGCGAAAGGGGCGTGAAATGAAATATGTAGAAACGTGTTTATATGTTATCTGAAATAAAAGTTTTATTATTATGTATTATTATTATTTTCCCGTAAGAACTCATATTCAAATATTTTATGAATTTTAGGTTTATCCTTTGCGCACAAAAAATAAAACTAGGTACTTCACAAATAACCGATTTTTAAATTTACAATTGCATTTCAATACAATGACTTTGACTTTACAATCTCCAATGACCTTGGTAAAGACCTATTTTAGTTATCTAAATAAACTCCTCACTTGTATAGACTGTAATTGGTGTGTTTTTGTTGTAGCCTGAAATGCTATCAACTTATTACATATATAGTGAGTCTGTGACAATTGTTCAGTAAATACTTACATTCTATTAGCCTTAAATTTTAACAATTTTCTTAGCCTGGAACTAAAGATTGGAAGATGAAAGAAAGCCACAACCTTCGTGCTATGGAAAATTTGTTTAATAATTATTATTAAACAATAATAATTATATAATTTTTTTTTGTTAAGCATTCTGCAATTGCACTTATGAGTATCATAGGTGACGTATACAATTCTGATGCATCAGTGCCACAAAAGCCAACACAATTTCATAATGAATATACTACTTCTGCTGCAGAGGCTTTTAATAATATGATCACTACGCAATTGAAGACGTCTTACTCTCAAATATATCGAAACGGTCGAAACAATTCGAAATCGAGTCGAAATAAATAGCATAAATTATGGGAGTTAAATCCTCAATAATAGCAGATGAAGGCCCTTTTATTGACGCATCCACCTGGCTGTAGTGTGTAAGTTAGGTGCGTCTAGTCCACACTCCACAGAAGTCACACCTAACCTAACTCGTGAAAATTGAATTATGACTGTTGCCTGTTGGTCTACACAAATAAAAGTTCTTATTACACATTAATTTATTATATATTAATTATGCATATTTCATAAGCATTAGTAACATGCACATAAATATATATCGGTAACTAGTCACATTGCAGTATCACGGTTGAAAATTTGGTTTTGCTTACATTTGCAACGATTCGCTATCGCGTTTTAATCTTAATGCCAGTAACCACGACGCCATCTATCGATGAATATTGAAACTAAGCGATCCCGCAGGTGAACACCGTGCAAAAACAACGCGTCCAAAGCCGCATGGTTATGTTCTTTTTGAAATTCCGCATGTGAAAATGTAGGAAGGTGGTCCTCCTAGGTGTTACATCTGGAATAGCACGTAGAACAACGACCGCAACTAGTCACTGCACATATGCTGTTATTCATAACTGGTATTATATTTCCTAAGCATTCAATAAAAGAGTGTCTATTTATTATTAAAAGTGTGCGTGTACTAGTGTAGTGTACACACGTTAGAAGTGAAACATCTTTAAGACCTTATTTTTCTAAAAATGATCTGCTATATGCAAATTTACAGAAATTGGTTAAATAAAGTTAATTTAGATACAGTTCAACAAAAGGCTATTATTATCATAGACATGAATACAAATATTTCATTTTTTCTTATTACTAATAAGATTATTACAGAATTTAATTAACTGTTATATAATTATTACTATCATTGTTATCGTTATTTTTTTATATTTTTGTTATTTAATGGCTTCGAATCTCTGCGAATCAAACTATTATCAAGATGGCGCGTAACCGAAAAATGTGACGGTAAATTTTTTTTCCAACGCCGATAAAGAAGTTTCACTTCAATAAAAGATAATTAATAATATTAATATTAATTATTTTATATTGATATTATTGAATAATTGAATTGAATATAAGTATGAAATATTGTTATATTTGGCTACCAGGCTTTTTGCCAACTCATAAATAAGGTGATGAATATAAAATCTATCACGCAGGTAAACAGCCAACGGTGCAACAACTCCACAAATTCGGCGTGGCGGCAGACCGCCTGGACGTTCTACTAGACGACAGCTACGAGTCACCGCACATACCCAGTTCATCCTTACGATCATAGGCTGTGCTTACCTCTGCCCGTAAGGATGAACAGCGTATGTGAGGTGAGATAAGCACAGCCCTGCAGGACCCATGGTTATCGCGTGAGTTTCACCTTTAAAAAACAATAATAAAATATCATAACCAAATGCTTACGGCTCTTGAAGTGTTTTTATAGTTTAAATTGAAAATTATCCAATTTAGTATAAAAATAGTATAAACATGTCTTTTTTTTTGTTATCCTATATATCTTATATCCAAGCTACCTTTAGTATCGTCGATCGGAACCCCGTGTAAAGGTCTCCTCCTCTAAGTAAGTCCATCGCGGACAAACATCGTGACAGGAGATTTATATGTATGTATTAAGATTAGCATGTGAGTGTTACAATTTTTTAGTAAACTGTAGATGAAGAAGAAGAATTGACGAAGAGTTAAGGATTACCTTCTTCAGTAGACTTTACTACACCAGTTATGAGATAATCCATAACTGGTGAAATGTAAATTCTGCTGAAGGTCCTGAGTTGCAACCACCACCAGTAACATATTTTCCAACAACTGTACTGAAAGTGATTTCAATAAGGACAACAAAATCAAACCCGTAGACTCTGAGGTTAGTGATAACCATTTAATTGGATATTGTATATTGGAATCCAAAGAAAATCTTTCGGATCGCTTAGATATCAACAGACATATTCAACTAATAAAAACTAGAAATATATGACAGAAGCTTCTGCTCTTCCTCTGGAGATGTTAAAAAACTAGAGCAGAATCACTTCTGCTCTAGTTTTTCAATATCTCTAGCGTTAGCTTACGCTAACGGAACAAACTGGGACCAAGGACCCATTCCACTTTGGGTCCTGCAAGTAGAGAGCGTACAAGCGTTCTTAAAAGGCCGGCAAAACACTCGAACTCTAGCATCGAGAGTGTCCATGGGCGGCGGTATCACTTAACATCAGGTGATCCTCCAGCCCGTTTGCCCCCTGTTCTATAAAAAAAACCAAGGACTTAAAAACTAGCAATATTAAATGCTGAACAACCAATAACATCAAGTGCGGAAACTGATGAGTCTACAATATTTATATCACCGAGAAAGAGTCAAATAGAAAATTTGGAAAAGAAGAAAAGAAGAGGAAGTGTCAATGAATACGAGCAGGACAATAGCAAGGCTGCCAACTCCCTGGTTCACGTAAGATATTTTTTTGCTTGTCACTTGTTACCATTTCTCTTATATATTATACGTTAGGGTTCAGAGTGACATTCAGAACCTCGTAAGGCAATGCTGTATTTTGCATACTGCAGTCATTTTATGCGCAAAATCGGATATGCGCAGTCAGACGGATACATGTATTTATTTTTATCATATTACCCTTTACATATCTATTTATTACTTATTAACACTTCGTTACATTACATTTCGATCCCGATTCCTTCCAGGCAACCACTGTGAGTAAAAAAAAATACACAACATATATGTAACAGTATAAGTAAAAGTGTAATAAACAAATACAAGTAAATATGACCATTTACCGCATGTTTCTGTCAATATACTATCTTAATATATATATTTCTTGTGTGCGTGTGTATGTGACTGAACTCCTCCTAAACGACTGGACCGATTTAGACGAAATTTTTTGTGTGTGTTCAAGGGGATCTGGGAATGGTTTAGATTCACAATTTTTTCCGCTGGACAATGTTTTTTTAATTAATTTTCAATTTATTAGTTGTTGATTGATTGATTTTGGAATGTTTTACATTGGATCCGACAGACGGCGCTACCATCGCAGTGTCAAATTTTAAATAATATTCGAATTTTAATTTTAGTCAGTCCCGAAATTTAAAAAAAGTTTTGTTATCATTGTGTTATATCGTGTGTGACCATGTGCTGGATCGTTAGATATTGTCATAACATTTGAATAATAATTTTCATCAAAATGGCTTATTAAAAATTGAAATTTTGAAATTAAAGACGTTCTGTCGGATCCGCTAGTCTGAATATATATTTTCTGAATTCGGTATCGAATACTAGTAGCAAACTATATTTTTTTTACTCAATCCTACTCGTTACCGTTAATCGTACCTTAGCTTTTTTAACTTTTTAACGTTTTTAAACTATTCAATTAGTAAAACAACAAAAAATCTGTTTCGTCATTGAAAAATCTTGAGAATCGTCAATCGTTAATCGTCCTTTTTCTAGATGACTACAACCGGAATTGCACGGAGAACAACGACCGCAACGAGTCACCGCATACATTGTTCTTCCTCACGGGCATAGGCGTTAACTATCAGCGAGTTAAGCCCCAGGGAAAGCACGGTCAGCATACCCAGAAGTATCTGGTAAAGCATTGACGATGAGTTCATAACATTTCAAATAACAACTGTATCTACTGAAAGTGATTACCATAGCGACCACCAAAATATTTTTTAATAGAAAAATGTAAGTATTAAAATATAGGCTTTGCCAGTAGGTAACTTACAACAACAGTAGACTTATGGGTATATAAGTCATAACATATGTCGATAAATATAAACCTCTAGCCCTTAGCCCTCCTGTATAGTAACTACTCATCGCCCATACATAGTTCATCCTCACGGGCAAAGTGTGTACTTATATCTGCCCGTGAGGATGAACATAGTATGTGTGGTGAGATAATCACAGCCCCGAGTCCCAAAGTCAAGCCTGCCGTCTTCAAACGCCTCAAGCAGACACGCGTGAGTTGCACTTTTAATACAACAATAATTAAATATGCGAAATATGAAAACCTGCCTGCAAAACCACTTACATTATAAAGTTTTAGTAGATAATTATTCAATAGGGTCAGCAATTTAGTATAAATGCAATTATTTATTAAACCTATTCCATGCGTTGATTCAGACATATTCCAACTTAGGGAACAAATTGATTCAATACATCTATAAGTTTATAGATGGGCTTGCCAGTTTTGTCTCTGCATATAATTAACTACCGAATGTAATGAAAACTATTGCCGCTAGTAAAGAAAAATAGGTTATATAATAGAAAGTATTATTTTTTACACTTCGTTACCATAATATACAAAATCACACATATAAAAAAACACCCGTTACATAAGTTTTCAGGCAACGGGCTTACCGCTAGCAAGCGATTTCTTCCAGGCAACCCTAATATGGAACAATAAAAAAGAAATACCTTCAGAGAGTACAACAAGTGTATAATTAATTAACAAAAATAATTTCACAATAACGTGTAACTATAACTAAAATTAAATAAAAACAATGCTTATTACATCCTTACATATGAAATCGGCGAGAAGTTTGAGTTTTAGAAACGCAGAAAGGTTTACTTAAAAGTAAAAACATAGTGACGAAGGCCTTAATGGTTCCAGGAGCTACGCAAGGCGCAAGAATACATGAACCTCGGGTTATTGTCCATGGCCTCCAATCACTCAAAGCTGAAACCCACACCACTAGCAGGCCAACAACAAGGCTGCCAACTCACTCGTTTACGTAAGATATTTTTTGCTTTACTTCAATTACCATTTCTCTACCTACATATTATACGATAGAGTGTAGGGTAAGATTCAGACACTGACTGTATCCCGTATGACAAAACTGTATTGTGACTTTAAATACTGATGTATTATTTTGTACTTCATATCGTTTCTACGAGTGATTGATACAAAGCATTTTTTTAATAAAAAAAGCAAATTCTTTGTCAACTTATTGCACAAATTTTGGTCTTGTATCATATTAATTATGATATGAGAATTAATTAGAATTATGTTTATTTAAAAACTAAAATAAACACAAACGTATTACATGTGAATTACATTTGTAATATAAAAATATTGTATTCAGCACATCGCTATCTCTCCATGAATATTAAAAGTAAACGATTACACAAACACCCACAGAAGAACAACGCGTCTGACCTCCATAGCTTCTGCGTGCGACCCGGCTGGACGACAGCTCCGAGTCACCGTACGTACGCAGTTCATCCTCACGGGGAGGGGTAAAGACAGCCTTTGCCCGTGAGGATGAACAGTGTATGTGAGGTGAGATTACGACAGCCACAAGGGTGTCAAGGTCTAGCCCGCCTCCTTTAAATGCCTCAAGAAAGACACGCGTGAGTTGCACTTTTAAAATATATTACACTTTTGAAATAACAATAATGAAATATGCGAAATATGAAAAACATAGGACGTTTTAAAGTTCTAGCAGAAAATTATTCAATAGGGTCACCAATTTTTTATAAATTGATTAATTCCTATTCCGTGGGTTGAATCAGACATATTCCACTTAGGGAGCAGCCTAAATTTCATCAAAATCGATTCAAAACAACTATAAATTTACTTGTTTTTATATATGTTTGTCCTTATTGACGTGACAACGTCGTATAATTCGATGGAGCCGGCTGCACGCATGAAAAAACATGACGCATGCGGCGTTACCTCGCTATGAGGCATTCCATTTAAGGCTTGAAGTGCAAGCGAGAGCGCGAAACGAGCGACAAAGAGGCACAATCGGCTGCATTCGGCAGCGTTCGTTCGTTAAAAAATTGGCATAATTATTTATTTATGACTACAAATGAATATAACTTGATCAATTCAATTGTGATTTCCATTTATTCCATCTCTTTATATATCCATACTAAATATCTATCAAACAAATACAAGTATTTTTTTTATTTTTAGTATTTTCTTATGATGTTGTCACGTTCAACTATCGTAAGTAAAGCGACTTTACTTCTTGACGCTTCTTCTTCTTGAGTGTTACAACAACCAATGTTCCCATAATAAAGGTAATCCAATGAGTATGCCTTCCAATCGTCAAATTAATAATAGCAAACGAAATTGGGAACAAAAATCCCAATCTTATAGGTTAGTTTTTTTGGCATATCCGAACTAAGAGACACTTGTGCGTATGCTACGAGCGGGGCTGCTGTTTGCTCGGGGGAATTCCCCTGAATGTGTCTCGCTTTTAATGTCATATAACCCTTAGATGTGGTAGAGGGTGTCTACAATGAATCTTCATCGCGTTCGGTCTTCATCCTCGCTCGTTGGCATGGGAAAGCTTCCGAATTTATTGCGGGTTCCAATATAATGAGACTATCTTTTGAATGTATAACCTATCTATAACCAGTTGCGTCATTTGATTTGCTGGCTAATCGGCGTTTAGCGGGAGCGCTTCCAAAGTTTCTCTTAAAGATCTCTTCTCGTCAGTAGATACCGCTGTATCAAAGACAGCGTTTGACGAAAAGTAGATGTCGGTGCGAGATATCTTTAGTGACCTTCCACCTTTCACACCCACTGAGCAGAACCGATTTTTTGTTGAATCCGATTATTTTAACGGCACTCTTCACTCGAGTTTCTTTGAATTAATAAAACCCATTAATTGTACCCATACTGACTGATACTATTTGCGTAGGTACATATACAATATACCTATTATTCTATTATAATTTATCCACAGATGCACTGATTCATTTACCGCATGAATAACTTTGTCATCCCATATAAATATATAGGATAATAAAGTTATTTGTGCAGTTGGTGTATCTAGAAAACCGGAAGGAAATTGCCAATATTTTAGTTTTACCATGGGTTTTACACTAAGGACTAATTGTATATTATGCATTTGAAGTTCCTATATCTTCTAAAAGTGCTTTAAGGTTTTGATGATCGGTCAGTAAGTGATTGACAAAATGAAGAAATTTTACGCTTTTTATTTTAAAACACTACACATCTTAATAAATTGTGTTTTAATTAAATTGATGTAAAAATATAACATCGATTATACCCATATATACATATACATAATTCATCAAAAAGTTTCTTTAGGTAATGTTTAGAATCACAAACTCAGCGAGGATGCTGCCCTGATGTGTGATTGGCGTTATTAATTGTAAGTATCACTCAAATTTCCTAGAATTCGCGGTCCAAATACCGAACTATCACAAATTTAGTTTTAATTAAATTGGATTAACTCACTATTTTGTGATATTTATACAAAGTTTTAGTGAGAAAATTACTAATGTGTCCTAGAACTTTACTCCTTTTAGCGTACTAGCACTTCAAGCGTACAAAATGGCAACGAATCTTGTAAAAATTGCAAATGATCCATTGAATTCAAAAACGTAAAATTTGTTTTTGTATTAAAAAGTAATAAACTTTGTTATGCTTATATATGCCACTTCTCATATGAAATTCATAATTTACAAATGGCTCAAGAACGTTGACCTCTTCTTGAGTGGCCTTCTAACTTATTAAGGAATCTATATAACCTACACTAGAGATTTTAATAGATTTTCATAAAAATATTATTAATAAAATTTGTAATAATTGACGATACGACAAAAAATATCTCGTATATAAACTTTACTGTATTCGCTGTAAATGTCAGAACGTGGACCCTACGACCCTGTTAATATATTATCTGAATCCGAAAAAATATAATAGTTGTCGAAAATATAAGTTCACTATAAACAAGAGTAATTATAAATAGCAAAGAAATTAGTCATTGAGAAATTTATACTGACTCCTGTATGACTCGATGAATATAAAAAAATAAACTATCACGCAGGTGAACACCCAATGGTGAACAACGCGTCTGAAGACCTCCACAGCTTCACCTACGAGTCACCGCACATACGCAGTTCATCCTTACGGTCATAGGCTTTGCTTACCTCTGCCTGTAAGGATGAGCAGTGAATGTGAGGTGAGATAAGCACAGCGCCGTACAATCAAAGGTCGCGTAAGTTGCAAAAATAACAATAAAATGACTAATTTCTATTTTCTATTGGAACAATTTAAATTTCATCGAAATCGATTTAAAACAGCAATAAGTAAGTCTCCTTTAGGGCTGTCAACCTTATGTGATGTGAACGGTGCGTGCGAGGAATGTGACTATTAAATCAGGCGGCAAATGTTGTTTTTATTTTTTATAGCCTTATATCAGAAATACAAAATACATACTAGGTACATTACTAGTATGGCTAAAGGCCTTACCCATTGTCCTCCATTTGTCTTAATTGCATACCAATCTTGTCCAGGTCTTTCTAGCCATTTCATACCCACCCACCTCAATTTACCTACTTTTTTTTCTTTCATGGCCTCTTGGTTGCCATAGTAATACAAGTTTGCTTCTGTAATGGTATGTCCAGCCTATTTCCATTTTAGTTCTTTTATTTTATAAACAGTGTCGTCAACGTGTAATGTCAGCAAACCATGTTGTTACTCTTAAATTCTTGTTACTTATTTTCTTGATTCATATTTATTACAGAAATGACTGAATTTAAAATTGTAATTATACAAAAAAAATAATAATAATATCCTCACGTTTCCTTCAGTGTGTATTTGTTGGAGCCTGAAATGCTATCAACTGATTATATATAGTGAGTCTGTATGTGTGTGTAACAATTGTTCAGTAAATACTGACATTCTGTTAGCCTTAATTTTAACAATTGTTTTGGAAGAAGTACTAAAGATTTTAGCCACAAGCTTCATCCTGTTTGGTTTAAGAATTCTTTGACCTAACCTAACCTCACCTTGAAAATGTTGTTATAAATATTCTATAGCATCTTAAGTGTCTGTATTAAGTTACTTATGTTTGAAATGTTTAGGTTTTGCCAGTCCCAATACTATAATTTTGAACGTCATACCAGGGCTAAGTCTATTAATAATTTTGTAAATTAGGGAGTGTTCAAGTTTTCGATTATGCGCTATTGTTCATATTATTTTCGACTTTCCGATACTTTACTAACGAAAGTTTTTTCTATTATGTTTATTTGGTACAGAAGCACGTTACGGCGCGTTAAATGGGGGGGGGGGTTAAGAATCTCCAAAAATCGCGTGACGTAATACTTAAACGCTCCCTTATGCAATTATTATTGTATGTTTTAGTTAAGCAATCTGCCATTGCACTTATGAGTATAGTTTAGTAATAGTGGATGAAAGGTCGCTTACGCTTTTAATGACGGATCCACCTGGCTGTAGTGTGTGTTTCATAAGTTAGAGGGGTCTTGTTCACACAAGACACATTTAACTCGTGAAACATGACTGCTGGTTCTACACAAGAAATAGAAAGACGATAGAGCAGACTTTACGGCTTCCTTGTAAAATTTGTTTCAGATACTTAGCAGATATCAATGTTTTCATGTTTTAGAATTATTAAAGTTTTATTTAGTGTTTTAAAGCCCATCAACATTTAATTTCATAGTTTTAACTCATCATTTACGTGTACGAGCTGCTATTTTGTAATTGTTTTTAAGTTTTTCATCAGAAGGGCATCAAAGGCATCAACACCAAGGGCATGTTCACTTTGAGATTTCTAATGTGAACGTCTAGGAACGTCCTTCTTCCTGGACGCCTACATCCGAAATTCCACGGAGAACAATAATCGCCAGGAGTCAGAGCACATACACTTAAGCCGCAGGTCATTAAAGGAATCTACCCAGAGTGGACTGGTGAAGCATTGATACTTTATAATTGAATCGGTGGATTAAACGCTGGTGTAGCAACTTAGGATATTGTCTGATAACTGGTAAATTATGAGACAATATACTGAATTGCTTCCCACAACTCAACATGTCTCAAAAGTAACAACTGTACTGTCACAATTGAAAAGTGGACCGTATCTATTAATCGTATATAAATACAAGTTTTTTTTTTAATAAATTTAGTTTTAAGATGTTAATATAAACATAATGTTTTGAGATGCCGCAAGGCTTTGTGCCTACTTTTGTGTTAAAAAAACTCACAGGAACACCCAACGGCGCAAGAATAACATGTCCGAAAACCTACACAAGTCGCGGTTGTGTTGGCGGACCGCAAGGACGTGTTCCTGGATCACCGCAACGAATCACCGTACATACGCTGTTCATCCTCGCGGTTATAGGCTGTGCTTACCTCTGCCCGTAAGGATCAACAGCGTATGTGAGGTGACATAAGCACAGAACTCAAGGTCAAGCCCACCATCATTTAACGCCTCAAGTAAAGCGTGAGTTGCACTTCTAAAAAAATAACAATAATAAAATTTATAAATTTCTACCCTTTAACCAAAATGCCATAAATATGCTAACTTATGAAATAGGCTAAATTTCTACGAAATCGATGGTGTATAAGTAGGCAAGCAAATGCATTACAGTCTATTAAATCAATGTCCAATAGGAAGTCCTCCAGGTCACGGGTCCTCAAGTTTCATACAGTCAAGAATCGCCAAAAATTTCGTGACGTAATACTTAAACGCTCCCTTATGCAATTATTATTGTATGTTTTAGTTAAGCAATCTGCCATTGCACTTATGAGTATAGTTTAGTAATAGTGGATGAAAGGTCGCTTACGCTTTTAATGACGGATCCACCTGGCTGTAGTGTGTGTTTCATAAGTTAGAGGGGTCTTGTTCACACAAGACACATTTAACTCGTGAAACATGACTGCTGGTTCTACACAAGATCTAGAAAGACGATAGAGCAGACTTTACGGCTTCCTGGTAAAATTTGTTTCAGATACTTATAAGTAGGCAAGCAAATGCATTACAGTCTATTAAATCAATGTCCATCAGGAAGTCCTCCAGGTCACGGGTCCTCAACTTTCATACAATGGAAAAGTTGATGGCCTTTTCTAAATATTGGCAGATAGCAGTGGGTGCTCAAGCTGAAAATATTTAGCGTTCCATTTTTAAATTTTAAGAAGTTTGGTCAAAACATATACTGAATTGTTTGGTCTAACAGGTTTTATGCAGAAAATATGTGAGTATGTCTTTGAATTTCTAGTCTGTTTTTCACTATGTCTAGATTTTCGAAAATATTAGGAAATTCTTAAAACTTTCCATTCGATTTTCTGAAGACGTCAACGGCGTGGCTAAACTGAAAATAAAATTTCAACTTCTTCTTCATCTTCAGAACCAAATGCCGTTTCGTAATCTACTAATTCACTATTTGATTTTCCTTTCTATTCAATGAAATGCTGTTGTTTTACAGGAACATCACTTCCCTTTCCCATGCAGATACTGTTCTCATCGTGGACAGGTGTGAACTTTTCTTCGAGCACCTTCATTAATTTTAAATTAAGACACGAATATTTGAGTTTGGCTAAAAAATTTAAAATGAAAGAAATACTTTAATAAAATACCGTTTCGATTCGTCACATCTTATCTTATTGTAAATTTTGTATATATATATTTGTAATTTAAAATATTTTGATAATAACTACGTATAGTTAAAACAGTTGTCGAAAACTGACTTTATTGGTAGGTTTTATAGTTTCCGTCCTTGATTTATTTTATAATAATAACAGAAAATTGTAACTTACAACAATACCTATTTATTATGTGACCGTAGGTATGTAGGTATGTTATCATATTATTTTTTTGTTTTTGTATTTATTTCTACACCACAATGTTAGACATACCACAACTTCATTTTATATCGTAAATGGTTTTATGTAATTTAATAATTATAAAAAAAAACTACACATTTAGCATAAACATAATAAATGTTTTTTTTTATAATACAATATTATTACCGCTTGGCGTTTTATTTTATCGATAAAATCGGTTTTGGCTTTTTATAAGTATAAGCTGTTAGATTACTTATAAGTAATTAAATAAATCAATATTTAGAAAGAACAAGTAAACATGATAAATTAAAATATAATAATATTATCCCATTAATATGGGATTTAAGCATTCAGCAGCGTTAAATAATAAAGGATTATATAAAATGTATATACAAGTTAATTAATAATATGTATTAGTCTGCCATGTTGCTTTATTTCCATGCTTTAGTTCTTGTTCTTTAATAGACCCATTAATAGGGACTATTTTGCATAAACGAAACAACCACTATGGACCATTGGAAAGAAGAATCGGCGCACCACGGCAGTGTTGAATCACAATTTATTTTTATGATTGCCTTTTATTACTTGTTATTAGTGTACTTGTAATAGGGTTTGTTTTTATATACCATAAGTCCTGACTAAAGGCCCTGGGTTTCTGATCATCCGGTATATTAACTCGCAATCACTTCACTAACTTTTGTCAATCACTTTTGGAATCTCATATACGTTGCGGTAAGTTAGGGTTTGGTGATAATAAATAATTATTTTTTTTTATAAAAGTATGAATTGTATAAATAAACAAAACATTTACAATTTTACTTGATAAATATTAAAAAAAAATTGTAGGATTAATTTCAAAAGAGATAATCTATTAATTTAATGTATGTATACCTAGTATTGTCATAAATACTGAGAGAAAGAAAAAAATTTTCTTTTCTATCGCAAATAACATTTATTACTTTTACAGTGTATTAGTTTAATACATAAATAAAAAACAATTTATAATATAAAAATCTTCTCCAATGGCTGCGATACAGTCCTTTAAACGTTGAGGCTAGTTATCAATAGAAGCGCGCACTCTTTCAATGGGAAAATTTTTCACTGCCCATCGTACGGATTGTTTTAGGGCCTCCAAATTATTCTCCTCCTCCTAAGTCAAACATCAATAGTTAAAATATGCGACATGGTTCTAGGTGTTATCTTCATCTTTTTATTTCTTCGAATTCATTCCCTTGCTTTGACCACCTTTTTCGTACGATCACTACGTAGACGGCCAGATCTTTTTCTATCACAAACAGCGGAGGTCTCATTGTACATATTAATAGCTCGGTACACAAATATTTTACTAATATCCAGCCTTCTTTGCCGATGAGTAGGGATGCCAACAGGTTCGAATTGAATGACATGGAATAAGTGATACCATGATGATCTTATGTTCCAAAATAAACGTATTTTTTTAAATTTATTTATTTAAAAGATTTCAGAACGTATTATATAGCCTGTATAGCGACACCATGATCATACCTAGAAACATATTAACAAAGTTGTTGCGCCACTAAGACTATATACGACTTTATAATATGATACTGGAGCCTTCGGACCAGGATGCGGATGTAACCGCAGACTGGTCCATACATTGGTCGAGGATACTTATTTTAGGTTGCAAGAAAAGCCTCCTTCCTTTCCGTTATGCCTCTGATAGAGGGCACTTTTTTAAAATTTAACGTTTGAAACTATGTACTCAAATATTACACTTTATATTATCTACAACTGTAACACATTACTCGTAACAAATTCAGACGTAGGATAGCAGTAGACCGTAAGGATTTCGTGTGCCGACTCCAAGTGGTGTCAGCCTCGAGTTTAGTTCGTAGTTGGCGGCGACTCATAATTATAAGAGAGCTAGCTCTCTTTAAAATTATGAGTCACTGTGGAAACGTCCGTCTCTCTCGCTGTCTCTTCTTTGTGTAGCCTATTATTCAGTCAGGCCTACGCCAGAAATTCGATGGCGTGCCAAAGCGGATGCCACACCTCTAAGCGGCAAATTGTGCTTCTATTCTACGTCTGAATTCGTTGGTACTAGGACGTAGTACTTAGTACTTAATAAATCATCATGTCAAATCTAGATGGTATTGCATACTATTAAAAATATGTTATGTTTACCTAGATGGCGTTGCAATCATGTTGTAAGCTGCTATTTTTGATAAGGGAGTGTGCTAAAGGCACTGAAAGAATAGAATAGTCTTTCTTCATTCATAAGAGCGTATACACAATTAGACAGAAAGAGACGAATGTAGCGGTTTTTGAAGATCTGAAATATTATTATCTTATAAAAAAATGATAGCGATTGTAATAAAAAGGTCGCAAATCCTGACCACATGGTTATTGCTTTTGTGCAAACAGATAGCTCCTAACGAAAATGCCTTACTAAATGGGATGAAATGTCGAAAAAAATTATGCAGAACATTAAACAACGGAAACTTACCTACTATATGCTACGCCATGATCGAAACTTCCTTCAATTAATTATGTTGGGTAAAATCCAGAGTAAATGGCCACAATCCACCAAATTCAGAAAGAAGAATGCAAATTTAAAATCTCCAGATTTTATTAAAAAAGCTACTAAAATTATTCGATGAGATATCGCTACTCGGACCTTGAAACGCTGCAATACTGAAAACTGTCACGTTCCCGATGTCAAATAAAATAACAGATTATCGAAACAGCGCTCATGCTGCGAATAATAAATGTTATGGCCCAGCCGATTTGAGAACTTACTTTGAACTTTCGACTTTGTAAGTCATTGTTTAGAACGACTTATAGAAGATGTTCCTTCTTCTGGCTTAACAAATTTAGAATAGGTGAATTTATACTGACTACAGTAACTTATATTTGGTATTCTGACGTTTCGAATCAGCGAAAGTTATTAATGGAGTTTATTTAATTATCCTTTATTACCTTATATAAAAACAAACTCAAACTCAAAAATATCTTTATTCATATAGGTAAACATGTATACTTATGAACGTCAAAAAAACCAAATTAAATTATTGAAAATTATACACATAACAAAAAAAAACAGTTTACAAAAGATATAAGGCAAAGGGCGGCCTTATCACTTACAAGCGACTTCTTCCAGGCAACCCTTATCATTTATATCCATTAAATTAAATATTTTAAAATTAATCAAGAACCTTTAACATAAGACGGACAATTAATTAAAACCAAGTAATACGTAACGTCATATAACTTAAATTTGAAGAGTATTTTGACGATATTATGACTTCTAATAGAATAGTCGTTTGACCCTGAATGTAATTTATTAAGTAAGGTTAAAGACAAAATCCACAGATTGATTTGGTAGTAACGAACTAGTGGTCCCGGATTCGATTCTCGACGGAACAATTGCATCGTCTTAGGCTATTAAAAAGTACACATTTTTGATCGTGTTAAGCGTTTAACAGCCTCTGATACAGTCAATTAGACCTCGAATATTTAAGGTACACCTGTAAATTCACGGCGTGACCGGCATCAGCAAACACGAATAAAATTGGCAATTTTATCTCGTCTTTTATCTTATTTACGTTAAGAAAATTTTAAAAGCTACACGTAGTGAAAATATCATGGGGTTGTTAAATGTAGATTTTAGTTACGTGCTCGAAATTATTATTGGTTGTATAAAATGGACCAGGAGATGAGCCGCATTTTTCAGTTTCGAATTTTTTATCCACTTCTTTTTGGATAGACTGACGATCCGTTAAAATTCGAATACATAACTTCAATCCGTTAAAAAATTTTTTTCTTTAAATGTGTAAAAGTTATGTTAATAAAAGACAAAACTAGCCGGACTCTTGCTTTTGACGCAGTATACCTTCAGATGACATATTTTGTGTCTACAATACATTTTTTAGTCAAAATGCACTAAGCACTTTATACAGTGCCCGAGATGTATTTTTACGAGTTAGGTCCACAGCTCGCTTCGTTCGCCAACTGAAATACTAAATATTTTGACTATTGCATTTTACACATTTAATATATTTCAATCTAAAATATTAGTCAGTTAAGTACGCCTAAGATTTGTTACCAAGTTAATATCAGTCAGGATAATTGAAAAATAACTACAAAGACAGTATGTTTCAGTTTTTAGAATTAAATTACATAGAAAAGTTTTCATAACGGCAATTTATTAAATTGAAGGTAGCATATTTCACACCGATGTAAAAACATTCAATTCATTGTAACTCATAAATTCATTTACTTTCCAACAAGAAATAAAAGCTATCGCGAAGTTTCCTTGCATCCAAATTGTGCCTTGGAGGCTTTTCAATTCAACTTTCGTAAGAACAATTCGTGGAAGAAATAAGAATAAATATAATATTATTAATTTTAATATCATTTATTTTAATGGTGACTTGTATCTCGCTCGTATATATACATATTAATATTAAGTTTCTCGTGTAAATAAAATATATATTTTTGTAATGAGAAATAAAGTCCTTTAAACATTATTTTATCTACAACAATACCGTAATTTTTATTCAAATAACAACACAATAATTTTTCAACCATCACAATGATATTTAATCCAAAACTAGTGTCGTTCACTGTTGATATTAAATAAGAACTTTGAAGGAATGCATAGGTTGGTGCGGGTGACTTTTATTAATATGCAAACATCAAATCAAAATATTTTTTTTCATGCTAAAGCAAAGCCTCGGTCCTTCGTAAGGTCCTTCGGAATTTCTACACATGATGTGTAATTACTATGTTTCTACCAAATATTGAGAATTTGTTAATATTGCAGATCGGTAAACGGAACGGTGAGTTTTTAAGCAGTTCATCTCGTCCGATCTTGATTTAGGCATATATAGTATCACCTAAGATCAGGCGAGACTCCTGCTAGTTTGCATCGAGTTCTGTAAAAAAACAGTTACATTTTAACATTAATAAATATCCTCTTATGTCCTATTAATATTTCTTTTCTTCCGTACTTACCAAAACTTGCCACAATAACATTAATTAAAATATCAGTGGCACTACAACCGCTTTAGGTCTTGCATGATCATTTTTAAATCTGATAGGCAAGTGGGTGATCAGCCCCCAGTGCCTGACAAACGTCGTCGACTTTTTGGGTCTAAGACATGTCGGTTTCCTCACGATATTTTCCTTCACCGTTGGAGCAAATGTTAAATGCTCACATAGAAAGAAAGTCTATTGGTGCACAGCCGGGGATCGAACCTACGACCTCAGTTATGAGAGTCGCACGCTGAAGCCACTAAGTCAACACTGATCAAACAACACAACATAACAACTTCCCACAGTAAAACTAAATTACATATATTCTACTGTAACTACTACTCCCAAAAAATTAAAACAAACACTTGTTATAATCTAAATACTAT
Source organism: Pieris rapae (assembly GCF_905147795.1). Lineage (NCBI taxonomy): Eukaryota > Metazoa > Arthropoda > Insecta > Lepidoptera > Pieridae > Pieris > Pieris rapae. Next base: position 9,831,408 of record NC_059534.1, on the reverse strand, counting down.
AAAAACATTATTTAAATGACTCTCTTTTTTGCCATCCTATACCTACATATATGTTAATTAAAGAGACAACTGAGTACAAGACTCAATTATCCTCAACTCTGGTTTAGCTACGTATATTGGAATAGTATTACTGCTAATAAATAGTTCGAACAAACTGACGTAGAGACAGAATCTATGTATGCAATATAACCGCATATTTAATTTAATATTAATACCAAGGATTTCCAAGATGTATCTGTCTCTGTCAAGTTGTATCAGAAACAATCGGTAATTGCATTGCTTCCGTTTCCGAAAAGTACTGATGCGGAAATATTTAACATGATAAGATACGTTTATAATACTTGATAACACTTAACATGGAGACCGGGTTCGAATATTGTCGATATATATAAAGTGTTTAGGAGATTGTGTCACGTATCAGTCATATTGGTCAACTGGATTTTGTTGAAATGCATTTGTAAGTTGAACTTAGTATACATTTATTACTTGTATTCACAATCACTATTTGAATAAATTTTACGAGGTTGACATAGCAACCCTATCGCGCCAATTCGCGACGAAATTAATTCTTGATTTAACAACAACATAAAAATAACCCCAATATTGGACCAGTAACTAAGTAATGTGTTCAGTCGTAATGACCGACTAAATAATGAATTATCGTCCCAGCTTCTCTCGGGTGGACATTTATTTTTTAAACCTTTTTTGAAGATGTTCTTTAATACTGTACAACATTTTTTTGTTCTATTGTCAATAGTTTTCAAAAGGCACACACGATGACGGATATTTTTACACCTTTTTGGGTTATTTTATTGGATTTTATTGCAGGTGCCTATTTTTTGAAAAGCTATGTAAGTTAGTAATGATGCAGCTTTCTGATGATAAAAGAATTTTCGAAATCGGTCCAGTAGTTTTGGGGGAAAAAATTATAAACATACATATGAAAACAAAAACATGTTTCCTCTTAATTCTATTAGTGCGAATTACATATTGGAAAACGTTAACATTGTAAAGTCCGAAATAAGTATTAAATGTATCAAATAAAAAATCGGCAAAATATAATAAAATATTTGATTACCTGAAAGTCTCTGGGAACAGTAATTTCATAGATTTTGGTACGGGAGATTTTTCTAGACATCGGACTTATTAGACTAATAAACCTGTATATCTGCCGTTTGAAGTAAACCAGCTGTAACTACTTTTATATAAAAGTACAACATAATTCGATTCGCTCCATTTTGGTAAAAGCCTTAAAATCGCAGAACTCCGATACAATGTTGTAAAGGGCTTTCTAATAACATTTCACTTTGTTTATTCTTTAATACGGCTAGTACCGTCGAATTAAGCTGCTATTTACGACATCGCATGATGCAATCAAGATGAAAGCCTCCACAGATGAGGGCTTAACATTGTTCGAGGATAGTCTTGTCTTTTCGTATCGATGTATTATTTTTATAATCTCCCAATTAAAATAATTTTACGGTTCTTTAGGGTATCGTTTTACAAGGGTCCTTCACGGCTTTTATTAGATCCATTCAATCTTATACAAGCCCCTTGTGAATTTGTACGCCATGTGGACGTAGCGAATTCAACTATTACCTGTTCATTGTATTTAATCCATTCACAAACAAGTGATTTGTGTTATGCAAAGATTATATCTCCATAAGAAGACAATAACTCAATGTCTCATATCATATTCTTAAGGTTTATCCTCTTCTACATTGGCTGGCAGTGCTATTGTTAATCACCTTTGAATGTTGAGTAGTGACAGTTCCCAATAATAATAATCAAATTAATTGCCGATGTAATGCTTTATGTAATTTGTTTTGAATATACGTTTAATATTAATACAACTTACCGATTGAACAAGTCTGTATAGCTTATTTGAGTTCTTTAAAAAGTCTAAGTAATCATAGGCATACCAATTTGTAGCGTATCCATCATTTGTATCTTGAGAACGGGCTAAAGCCTCTGGAGCTAATTCTCTGTGATATTGAGTCCTCAAATGCTGTATTTTCTTTGTTATGTCGAAAATCGATATTCTAAATATTATTTGCATATATAATATACAACCGAACGAAGCTTTTTGCGTTTTTGTTTCTCGCGCCTAGTTTCACAATTGCTAAGATTCTAATTTCAAAGTTTTTCGCGAGACCATTCCATTTCAAAACTTTCAATAAATTAATAAAATTGTAGTCGATATTGAATAATTTTAGTTCATTCTGCACAACACAGTTTGACAACTTGATTCTGCGTCCTGCGATTTCTGATCCAATTCATACTTTATTGATTAGTTTAAAGATTTGTTGTTTGTGAACTTTGACGCCTAACCGAAAAATGTGACGCGTGTGGCGTAATCGCCGATGAATAAGTTTCACTTCATAATAATCAATTAATACATTGCCTGAGGCCAAACCAATTTAGCGCCAGAGGATTTTTAATAATTAATGTATTCCAAATAAAGTAAAAGATTATTCTGAATTTTTATATCACTGCTATTAAATCAATGGTCATATGAACTTATGTTGTTTGAAATAACGAAGAAATATCATTTTACAAACACGCATATGTAACATAAAAATTACAAGGTATCAAAATAGATACACACAAAAGTCAAAAATTAAGAAATTTAAGTTTTTACTTCTCTTAAATCGATGGTCATATGAACTAATATTGCTTGAAATAACAAAGACGATTTAAGTGTCGCAGAATTTAAAAAATATAATATGTTAATTTCCCTATTCCACCAGTCATGGATTCTATATGAGAACGCCATTATATATTCTTGTATAGCTTCAAAGATCCATTCAATTGGCTTATTTCTCTCAAGAACCAATTAATGAGGCTCGAAGTGGCGGATCGTTATAGACTTTCAATTTGTTTTTGTAAATTTTAATATCGTAGTTTGTAACATAATTGAGGATATAAAAGGACAGGGAGGGAGATCAGGGAGAGTTATTGATAATTAAAGCATAAAGGAATGTTGTTATAATTGTTTGTTGAATACATGAAATCTGTCGTCTAATTAATAAATTAAAGCAATTTGTTTCTAATTACCATAATGACAAAAAATAAGAGTACCAGTTGAATAAATCTGGACATGAATTAGTATTAATTGATACTGTAACTTATGCATGTGTTGATACGGCTGGGTTTCAGTATTTTCTATAAAACCGGACCAGTTCTATGCAGTTTTATTTAATATTTTAATGGTCATTGTGATCTGTAATCGCTCCTGATTGTGTATTACCCGTATTGTCAAAATACATGTTACTTAACGTAAGGGTTATAATAATCGGTCTCTCTACAATATTAGTTTTAAACTTTGTCGAAACCACTTTGTAGGGATGACAACTACAACTAAGTTTACGGCATAACCGAATCATAATCAGGATTTTTAGGGTCTAATCACTTTGGATTTATTGAAAAGTTCGCATGTAGGTTTAGTTATTGATTTATTTACAGTTATTAATTAAATATTCTTTGATTTCATTTCCTTAATTGAATAGTTAAAGATATTTTCCGTAGTTTCCTCACCACGTTTAATATAATATAGTTTTAGCCAAATCATACAATTTAGTCGGCATTGAATTCTTCATTTTGTGTCTCGTTTATATATATATACTAATAGTGTAGCAAAATTTTTGTTATCTATAATATAAAAATGAATCGCAAAATGTGTTGGTAAGCGAATAACTCATCAACGCCTGGACCAATTGGCCATGGCCAATTCTTTTTTTAAATGTTCGTTGAAGTTCAAGGATGGTTTTTACGGTGAGAAAAATTCGAATAATTGCCGGAAAGCCATAAAAACAGCCCTTTTATTTTCCCTATACAAACTTTTTCTAACTACAACATAGTCAATTTGAGCTGTATTGCTATTACATAAAGTTCATATTAAATTACAAGCACTCACTGTTGTCTAAGCAATGTAGGTGTGTTCCTGACGTTAAAAAGACCCGTCTGTCTCTATGTCATGTCTCTTTGAGGCACAGAATTTTAAAATATTTGTCACCAACAGGTTCCCACTGTCCCTTTAGATTATTTTCCAATCAGCTATAAAACCTAAGTTCGCATCTTAGTTTGAAGCCCTCTAGCAGACATCCCAGTCGAGGTTTGTAGTGGGTCACTGAAGAGTGGCCAAAGTCGTGGAAGCGAAAATACTTTGGTAACCTGAGCTGAACCTCAAACATCAGGATGACGGTTCTATTCAGAATAATTTTTATGTCGACTTTAACATAGGTAGGAATAAAAAAACTGCCACATTAGAAATCTTTTTGACAGAACGTAGTCTGTTGGGTCCGGTAGAATATAATATTTATTTGGTCACCTGCAATGTGTTTAAGTTACAAGCAATACATTTTAAAGAGATCATTTATTAGGTTTTATTGTTTGCAAAACACCGAAAAATACTTATCTACAGTACAATCGTAAAAAGGTTATTGTTAATTGCCTACTCCTGGTCATAAGACCAGAATAGTGTTATTGTCGGAAATTCTTTGTAGTCACTGAATTCCTCTTAAACGGCCGAACTGATTTGAATGAAGTTTTTTTATGTATTTGGGCGCCCTGGATGGTTTGAATTCACAAATCAGCCCGGAAGATAGCGCTGCAGTCGGTATCTAGGTTATTTATCTATACTGCAACTAAGCAGCTGGTTTTTCACGTACAAGTCTTGGATAGCTTAACTGGCAGAGCGCTTGGCGCGTAACCAAACGATCTGGATTCGATTCCCAGTCTAAGCCGTCCGAATTATTTTTCATTTGCATTGGAGGACAGCGTCTATGGGATTTGCTAGTGTATTATAAAAACTTTTAACCTCGACGTTGATTTTTGAATGATGATCGTTCATGTTAAAGATGATTTCATTATTTTTATTTTATTAATTTTTAATACTAAAATCACTCAATAAACTTCTAATTCCTTCTTAAAAGACTTGAAGCAAGGTATAATCTGAAGCTCAAGGCGATAGAGGCTCGATGTGACATCTTCTCCATCCAGGGGCCATAGGACATTTAGTCTAGTAAGTCACTCACGACAAGAATGACCTTACATTAGTACAGTGTACACTTTATATAACGACACTAAAGGACTGTAAAAATTTTACCAAGATGTCATTTAATGGAAAGAAGAAAAATCTGTATTAGAAAAAGAAAAAAATTATTTCAGACTAGTGTTAGAAATTACATAAAACACAATTCCTATTTGAACTCTTGTGTCTGTTATTTTCGCCTGACATCTTTTCGAGGCTTTGATTTCGAGGCTTTAGGGGTTTTGCCACTCAATCGAGAGACGTTACAAGATCTTACATGGTTTTGTAAAGTCAATTAATGAAAATATCCTCCAAGGCTCCACTTTTTTTTTACTTGGCTCCAAGGTTTATTATTATATCAGTACCTTAACGAGAGCGTGCAATCACGGATTTATTATCTCGGTATTTTGTTCGTGAGCCAATATCCGTCTACTACGGCAAATACGGTCTCGCATCAGTAACGGCTGTCACTGAAATGACAGTTGCTGTAAAGCAAGCAACACGTAGGGGCAGGTTTGATTTTACCTTATATAAAATGGTTTAGAATTCATTGAAAGTATTTATTTTATATTTGCTACGTTAATGGAAGTGCATCGGTCCATTACAATTAACTTTACCTAAAGGGACTACTTTTAATAATATTTTTTAATAATCAAATTTTAAGGTTAGTTATTAGGTATATTTTTATGTATTATGTTATTTGTATTGAAAGTTATTTATTTAATTATTAAGTGCTTATAAATATGTAAATAAAGATATATGGTCTTAAAAAAAATAATAACTTTATACACACTAGAAATTGAAGACGTTTTCTTTGTCGTTGGTATGTGTCTGCGGAAAGCACGATAGAAACACTGTATTTAGTCCACGTTTTATTATAAGTCCGTAAAAGTTTGAAGACCATACATCAGACGTCAAAGTTACCCCTATTTTGCCCGTTGGGAATCCACTTACTGGAAACTAGACTTTTATAAAAGCGTGTATAAAGAGCATGTGCATTGCGGCTAAGTGTCTCGTTGGTCTTCAGAGATAAATTGCACTTAGCGCGGTTAGGCTGGGTGTCTGATACCCAATACTTAGATTTATTTTTAGTAATATATATTTCAACTAGTTCTATTAAGGACCTATCCGATTCCAACTCCAAAAGTACATTGTTTCTTTCCATTTTTTGTCATCGTTTCCTAAAGTAAGGAAAAGTAAAAAATATATGGTTGTGCTGAGTAGTTTATGTATCCATTTTGAAAGATTGTATACGTAGTATAAGACTTTTTTAATTTCTTTACCGAATATTTCTGGTCATTTTATTTTATTTTATTGTGTGCTTACTTTATCTTATGTATAATGTTTAAATTATATTTTTAACCCTTATGTTTACTTTAATTGTCGTACATTTTAGATGGAAGATTTTGTATTAATGCTGTAGATTTAGTACTATGATGTGATAAACTTAATAAATAAATAAAGCTTGACATCAAGAAGAGTTCAAGCTCTTAGAGGAGGTTGCGCTGTTGTTCTCATTTATGTACTCTGATATTTTACAGCAATAAAGGCTTTTATTATTATTATTATATCGTACTTAAAGAAATATTGGTGAGGTACATATAGAAGCTTAACTCTGAGCGCTGGGATACTACAATTCCTAGTTGTAGGATTATTCACCAGGATTTGTTACAAGCATGTGGCATTTTGATATAAAATCTTTTAAGGAGCTCGAGAATGAGGCTTAAACATTTTCATTCTAAATTTTATAGTGATTCAATAGTACTAAAATGTTTCATTGTGTTTCATGTCAATTCATTATATATGAAGATAATATGCTTAGTGAATATCAAACGTGATTAGGCGTGTTCAGTAGCCATTTTTAAAATAAGAATATATTCAGACCTAACAATATAATGAAATACATAGTTAAATAATGTTTAATACAATTACGTGGATTTTTTAATAATTTTGATACTGTTGTTTCAATAGTAAAATGACTACAAAAACAAGAGTATAGTCAATATTATGCCGCGACCGATTTTATTGATTTTTTTAAATATGTATTAGTGATTGTAATATGTATTTCTGATGTTTGTATAAGTGATACATATTTCATAAACAAATTAAAGCGGCCGAAATCGCGTGGACATACTATTTATAAAAACAAAGCTCTTTCACTTATATCTGTTTTTTACACACATTACTAGATATATAACATGTGAATATGACCGAATCAATTTGTGTTCTACGCGTTAACCACTAAGCGATGGCATATCTCTATAACTGTATAAAATAATTACACGAAGAGTAAAAATGACGAGTGTTCGCCACGAAAAGGCTATAAATAAACGAAGACAAATACTAGAAGATCTTATTTGCATAATACTTCTTTCTACTGAAGGAATCGAAGTCGAATTTGCAATGGAAATATATTTTTATTTCCCTTTGAGTAACGTAAAGAGATGGATTGTCAATTGATTAAATATATTAAACGCGTATTGCTTTTCTCTTTCTGCCATATTTTTAATTGTAATAAAATATACAAAGCAATACACGCAATACTAGCCAGAAATTTTATTTCAATGAGATAGCTTTTTTCGGTATTTTACCGTATAAGTTAACGCCCGAACCCAATAATTAATCCACAATCTCAGATTATTTTCAATCAGACCGTGACAGTCTAACGATCTCATATCTGCATCCCAATAACCAAACCCTACGAAGCCAATTTATTTTTTCGACAGATAGAATGCAATATCTTCGCTCTTTACACTCATACTTGCTAATCAATGTAAACCAAATCATCATCATCATCAATGGTTATACAGCCCCCTCTGAGCCTCCTCAATTACACTTCGCCATCGTGATTGTTTCGAGGTCCTTGATAACTCCATCCCACCAACGCAACCTCGGTCTACCAGGTTTTCTTTTGCCACCGGGTTGTGAGTGTAGAAAGGACCTTGGGGTTCTGTCGTTCGCCATTTGGTGCACATGTCCCAACCATTTGAGCCTGTTGCACTTTATGAATTGAACGATGTTGGCGTCATCTAGTATGTTACAAAGTTCTTCATTGTAGCGGATATGCCAAACACCGTCGTTACAAACAGGACCAAAGATTAATATATAATTATACATATAATATATTTTTGTAGTAAAATGTATGATGTATTCCATCTCTGGAATATATTATATTCATAATTTATGTTAGCTGTAAATAGGATTTTAGCAGAATTTTTTTTTTATACAAAAGATATAGATGGCTATTACAATCCGTCGATTGGCATAATTTTATCAATATTTGAATTAAGATGGCTATTCAGCTGGTTGAAAATGGATTGAGATAGGTTATTGGGTTTGAGCGTAGTTTAGGGTAGCGTAGCGAAGTTTCTTGAATGTAGATATCAGTACGATACTGTTACGTAAAATGCTTCTATTTTCAGAATTAATGTCTTCGTTTTATGTTGCCCACTTACTCGAGAAAATCCTTATGCCTCAATAGCATGCGTACGCTTGGCTTGAAACTTTAATTTAATAGATAGGCTGACGAGATCTCATTGCCCCGATTAAGTGGCTCTGTCCGTCAGGCATTTCCAATGAAATTTCAGTTCGAGTAAAAATTGACTGTCATTCGCTGATATTCATTAATGATTCATCGTTTTATGTTCGTGACTTATTGATTCGAACAACGTTCATCTAAAGTGTATGCTGCGTCAATAAATATTATCGGACTACTGATTAATTTTATCAACATTTGTATATATGTACATACTTTTCCCGTTTACGGAGAAGGATTATATCTGTTTCAAATATTATTAGAATCTCACAGAAGGTATTCTCTCAGAATATTTACATATTTCCAGGTTTTGAAGGATTTTCAGCAATCGTGGTTAGCGAGACACTTGTGGGACATTTTTCTTTAGTAAAAATTCAAATTATGATAAATCATAACAGCTGTATTTTTATAGGATTAAAAATTGTTTATTTTTATTCTTATTAATAAACCATGAATGTTTGTTCATGAAACAAATGTTTTGTTATTAATAACATCACGGTAACATATTATGACATTACTTTGAACGAATAACTATAATTATAAATGTATTAAATTTGAAATGACAAATGTAAAAAGTAGTTATTCTCCAATAATAATTAAATAAGAGGAAAAACACTTTGTATTATGCGGTGTTCTTGGGAATTACTTTAGATAGTAAACTCCACTGGGGTCAATACATAGAAGACCGTGGTCCATGTGGTATCAAATTATGTCAGTATAATTAGTATTATTAGTATTCTCTTGTGTAGCCAAGTCCACATTTCAAGGATCGTCATGCTTGCTTAAATGTCATTGCTTGTGGTGCCATCCATGCGTCGGGTTGTCTGTGTCCATAAAATATGGCAAGAGGGCCAATGGCTGGCCATGCGTCATACTGTATACGGCAGTACCAGTGTACTGAACGGGTGCTACTTGTGGTGACTGGTTGTACTTGAATTCGTGTATGCGCAAATATAAGTTTTTTTGATTCAACATGTATTTGCTTGTTGTTCCCAGGAGAATGTAAGTGCGTACTCCTATTTCACCATGCCTCCTGCTGATAGAGGACAAATCTTTGTTTTCAATTTATTTTATTGTTATTTAATACTCAAGATGTCACATGGAATATGATGTAATGGTTGCAGCTTCTTACACATGTTGTGTTAAAGAAAAAACTTGGCGATTAAAAAGAGTGGCGGAGAGTTTATTTCCAGTTCTTCTCTTCCGTTCTACGCCCTCTGTTTGAGAACTGGTAGTAAATGTATAACTTCTAATTATATTCAATAATTATTTCTTTTTTGACGTTCATAAGTGCACATTATGTTACCTACATAAATAAATGTTTTTTGAATTTTGAAATATATACATACATATATAGTTTAATGTCAGAGTCCCATTTGAAAGAATTTATTAGCGTTGTAACTTTTCAATGCGTTTTTATTGGGAATAAATATATTTATTGTAAACTTTATGGTTCAAACAAATTCTACAGCACAGCTTGAAAACAAAATTAATTGTACATTCAACGCACTGCCTGAGTGAGGCTTATTCAATCCGAGCAACAAGTCTATTGAAATGTTTATGTTTGTCTAACAACCTGTTGGGTCGTGCAAATAATATGATTGTAAGATAAAAAATCATACAATTGTCTTAGAATTTATGTTAAGACATTTATACAGGGAAGCATATGAAGGTTCTGTATGTGAGTTCTCTATTTGTTTACTAGCCGAAAATAATATTTTTATCATATATTGAAGCGAGATGTATATGTCAGAAAAAGAAAAATCATAGTCATTACTATCTATATTTTAGTCTAAGAAGACCACAATTTTACCGGAATACCTAATAACACTTTTTATTTTGCTATTATTCATATATATAATAAATATAAAATAAATAATTAACTCGATACAGTGTGAAAATACGGCTTTAAAGGTGCACTGCCACAGTGTCCAAACTTTTAAAATTTGTTTAAATTTATATTTATATTTATAATTATTTTTTTTAATTATTATTTATATACGATGTTTAGAATATTGTTAATACTGTACATAATGGTGATATTAAGAAATTCTTTTGAATATACGTATACTGATATTATTAATTCAAAATATGCTATAAGTACGGCGCTTATTCGTTAATTCTTAAAACATTTATATATTTAACCTTAAAAACGTATTGATGACTCTATCATATATCAAAATGGGCTCACAACGGGTTCGATCTACTTGGTCATTGCAAGTAATTAGCTCGTTGTGCGTACAACCGAAGATTTGTGTTTTCGCCGCCGTATTTTAATTAGTTCCTCGTTCTAGTTTAATCGTCGCTTGGAAAACTAAATAGCCGTTTCATAAGCCGTTGTAATGAAGCTACAACGTTAAATATTTCAATGAAGACTGATAAAACGATTGGTCATTAATATTAGATATGTAATTGGTCAATTAAAAAAAATAAGTTTTATTGTTTATGGCGTTTAATTTTTATGAACTTACATAATGTATTATTTTTTTAGAAATTCCATCGGGTACACTTTATAAACTACTAGCTGACCTGGCAAACGTCGTCTTGCCAAACTACTACCTTTAACTCAGCGCCATCTGTTAGAATTGTATCAAAAAATAAACAAATGTTAATGTTATCGTAATTTTAGTAAGGATGCCTATTTTTTTGAAAATGAAATATAGCCTATGTCACTCAGGAATGATGTAGCTTTCCAACAGTGAAAGAAATTTTCAAATCTGCCAAGTAGTTTCGGAGCCTATTCAATTCATACAAACAAACAAACAAAAAATCAAACCTTTCCTCTTTATAATATTAGTATAGATTAAGTTAGTCAGGCTCTAACGTATAAAATTTTTGTTTAAAATAATGTTGCCTTTTTCTAATCACACAAAAAGTAGATATCGTAAAAAATACCTTTGCCTATAGTATAAATTTCTTCGTACAAAAGAATATAAATTTCCGAATTCTCTTTCAGTTAGTGTAGTCACAAGCGAATCGAAAACTAACAGTGGACTAGACGCTAACGATAGCTTATAAGTTAGAATCTAAAACCGGTGCCAAAAGCAAACAAATAATTTTCGTTATGGGTCGTTTATCTCGAACCACTGTTATTTTATACATGTTTATTTATTAACACTTCGTATACATACAATAGTACAATTAAAATATTTAAATGAAAAGGAGGAAGGGAAACTGGTGGCCTGTCGCTTTTGATCTCTTCCAGGCAACCACACTAAGAAAAATAACAAAAAAATAGATAAGGTGAGCGCAAGTAATGTAAAACTACATGAGACATATAGTCACCTAGACAAAACAAATGGTAGTTTCATCCAAAGGTATAACATATGTAAATAGTTAAAGGGACAATAAGAAAATATATAGAGCTTAGGTTCTTGCCCGTTCTTCTCAGAACAAGGCAGGTAGTTTTGCGAACGGATGCTCTTTCGCGAATTTCGTAAAAAATCTTGACATTCATAAGCATACCCCAAGGCGCATCTAAACTGATAAAACGTATTATGTTTTTTGATTTTGTACGAATACCAGATATACTATGTTGACTGGTAATGATTATACAAAAGAGATTTAAAGAAAGAGAAGGAGTTTAGTGGATAGGGACGTGAACATATATATTGTGTTGAATTATATTTTTACAAAATGTTGAACGTGTATTAAACGTTACCTAAAAAAACTTCAAAACTTTTGCTCGGATTTCATTTTCAGCTAATATATATGGCATAAAAGTTGCGCTATTTTCGACAGCGGATTGACAATGACAGCTGACAATTTACTCAGTGGATGGACTTACAAAATACGTTATATATATTTATAACGTTATGTGTTGTTCGTGCTAAAGCCTCCCAATCTTTGAAATATCATAAGCTTTTCGATGGTATGGTAAATTTATGTGTAAATCTTGCGGCAAACTAGTTTAATAAACAGTCTAGTCATTTAACTAATTGGCGCCGTTTAACTAACGACCTGAAAGAAAAAACAAATAAACGGGCTGGCTAATGCTCATGCCATTCGTACGATTAAGTAAATATTTGGCAGAAATAAAAACGGTGAAACATAGAAATATTGTCACTACACTCTTCAATTGTACTTGTTGTTTTACATGAAACTTTACACAACACTTTCAAAGTTGTGGTTTCTCGACGCCATATTGATAGTTTGAAGTTTGAGAGTGGCAGAAAGTGGAATCATTGTCATTTCGATTGTTCGATAGCTGTTTGATCAGCTTTACTGAACATCTTTCAGCAGGCCGATAGTTAAATGGCGCCGTTTAGTTAAAAGGCTAGGATGTTAATTGAACGGCTAATTAAGCTAGTTGGCTGCGTTATATATATTGTTAACGTAATAGAAATACTATTGATATTTCAGTTTCGGGGTTTCAGAACTTTCATTCCCATAAGGACAATACGCCATCTGTGGGTGATTTTAAACACTAATTTTTGACCAGGCTAATCTTTAACGCTCACTGGTCTACCATATGCCCACAGCGAATCGTATCGTATTTCGGCCATACAATGCGTAAAGGCAATGAGAACTTGGAGAAGCTGATCGTGGTTGGTAACACAGAAGGCAAAAGATCAGGTGGCCGTTCACCAACCAGATGGAACGATCAAGTGAAAGACTCATCGTCTTCAAAGCTATACAGTGTCATAAGAGAAGCGCTGGACAGAAACCGATGGAAGCAGATAGTCCGCTCTAGATGCTTCGTTGCTGACCACGACGCTCAGACATGAGCTGCCGACTAAAGAGAGAGAATGTTTAACAATCCTTATATGTAGGAAAATATTGGTTTGTGTTACATAGTTAAGAAGTAAAATTATTTAGAGAAAACATTATTATTATTAAGCGCTAATATTATTTCAGTTAAAAGCCACGATGAACTGTTATTTTGCATTTGCCAATATTTTCTTGACTTGGTATACACCAAGTCAAGAAAATTTTTCATATCCATTTCCAAGTACTATTTTTAATAAATTATTATACTATACTTTAATATCGTTCGTTCTATGTGTTTCTTACAAGATATTGACGTTTGCATACCAGGAAAAGGATTATTTTAAAACAACAAAGATAATTAAATATAGTAGCAATAGAGTTATTTCTTTTATAGCACAGTCAATTGTCAACACATTCACTACTGTAATGTAAATTGACTCGCTTAACTTACGTTTATTGCCTTAACTTAAACATATTTTGAGTATTGAGTTCCTACTGTTATACTTGTAGTTCTGAGTATTGAAAATCTCAATTTCAAATTTCGAACATTTCATGTTACATCGATTGGAGTGATACTCAGTGCTATTATCTGTGCACCCGTTCGTTTGGCAAACAGAAGGAAATGAAAATCTGCCCGGACAATGCAGTGAGTACGTGAGCGTTTCATAGGATTAGGCTGTGTACAAACACTCCACGATAGCAACACGGGTCACAAAATATAATCGCGCGGCTTTGATAATTCGATTTCATTTCCTTCGATGGATTTCGTTTTATAAAAGAGATGCTCTTCGGATTAAGACCGTTACTCAGATGTTAGCATGACCACAAGGAACATTTTTCGTACACTTGTGTAAATTAAAACACAAAACTACGAAGATAATGGGCAATACATAGCAATAGAATAAATGCTGCAATAAGTAACATATACCAATTACGTAATAATTTAAGAGCCCAATATAAAAAACGTTGGTATGTTAACTTTGCTATCTGATGTCTCAAACTTGTCGTTCAAGCAACTTAATATCGCTATTAGCTTCGACGACAGGGTAATGCTGGACCTGGGAACCAGATGCCAGTAGACATACCATTCCTTCAAAAGCTGGAATCACACCAGGTATTGGAAGGTGTCTATGAGTTATCACTTTATTCAAACTGACTCGTTTGCCTAGTGCCCATATAAAAATATTCTATTTATTACATTCTTTTTTCTATTAACAATTTTAGTTCACGTTCCCGCACTGACATGATTGGTTGCGTCGTTCGCATTCAGTGTCAATGTAATTGACACGCGTTTCACAGTCTTCCAGTGATTGAACTCGACAGTGAATATTTAATTACGAGGCAAACCTTACAATAGAAATTGTCAGTTTCGCGTTTATTTTAATATACCGAAAGATCAGTACCGGACTGCAATAGTTTGTCTTTAATTTGATATAATGGTATATATTATTATGTTTCGATCAGCTGTATATATGCTCAAAATAGCTTCTACGAGTTAACAGATTTATATTTTCATTTAACAATTTTTTCGATAGCTTATATTATGTTGATGATAAAAACAAAGTCATTTTCGAAAAACATAATTGGTAGGATATAGAATTATTGGTAGTCTATAATGTTTCGCATTAATAGTATTAATATAAATTATTTATTAGTATTAATATAAAAGTTATTTAATTATTTAGTCCTCGAGATTTTATTGATTATAATTAATCATAAACGTGAAAATTTTCTAAACTAGTTTACTCATAGCGTAGTAGAGTAGTGTTTACAATAACTTGGAATGCAGCAATAATTTGCTAATAATAAGGTACAATTTTAAAGCTTGAAATGAGGATCTGGCCCACTGCCAAACGTCAATGTAAGATTACCTAACTTCAAAAAAATCAAGGTTTTGTTACCTGAATTGTTCGGAATTGTAGAAGTTTAAACAGCATAACCGATAAACGTATAAAGTAGTAATAAATCTCTTGGGTGCCCTAGCACTAGATTTATTACTACTACTACTGATATAGACATCATCTAAATACTAGACGACCATTGAACAAAGTTTTGAGATATGTACGACGCATTCGTAACCTTCTGGATGATTTTGAGCCATGCCTCAAATTCATTTTCTAAAAAAAAGGTCGTTTGCTTCGATGCTTCGTACACTAAGACATATGTATCGGTTTCCTCACTAAATTATCCGTCCGCGTACGACTCTTAATTGCGCACATTGAAACTAAAGTCCAAGCGTACATAGACGTAATTCAAATGCACGACAGAGTTGGTAGGCGCTCGTTTGAGCTATGTCAGTCCTGCTCTAAAATATAATAAATGAAATAGTTTACACACTATGTGAAAGTATTTCAATTAGCAACGGTACGGTAGAAACAGCAGACTTCGTAACTCATTTAATAATCTTCTTCGACATTGTATGTATTTACTATACTGATTTATTATGATACGGTACAGTTTATTCTTAGAGTAAGCCTTTTCTTTTCAACACCCGAGTATATATTGTTCACATTAAAAAATCTCTTCGCGCCCCATCTGGGTTAATACTTCTCATCCTAACCTATACTATATAATAAATACGAGGCCGTGCCAGAAATGTCCTTTAGATCTCTCGCCAAAGCCTTCCTTATACAATAATCCTAGACAATATGTACACATGAATTTTAGTATCTCAATTATCGAAGTAGCCTAAATCAGTATATATTTTTTTATATCAATAAACTTTACAATCGAATATATGCAGTTACAAAATTCAAAATCATTTATTCATTTAGGTAACACAATGTAAACTTTTGAACTTCAATAAAGAAATACATATTAAATGCTAAATGTTTCTAATTTTAAATTTGCTGCCAGTTCTCAAATCAAGTGCGTAGAGCGGACGAGAAGAACTGGCAATAAACACTCCGCCACTATTTTTAATCGCCAAGTTATTTTTTAGCCATTTTTTGTTCAAAAAATTAAAAACAAAGATTTGCCTTTATCAGCAGTAGGCATGGTAAGATAGTACGTACTTACATTCACCGGGGAACGACACGCAAATTTATAGTCGAAATAACTAACAGCACCACATGTACGAATTCAAGTCCGACCAGTCACAACAAGTAGAACCCGTTCACGAGTATCTTTTATGGGAACCAGCAATCTATCTTGATTATTTTCGGGTGAACCCTGAATGTGGTAATAAATTAGATGTTAATCAGTGTGAGGTCGTTTGGTAGCCAATATTGTACTGGATAGCTAATAAGACACAGCCATCTAGTAAATCACACCCTTATAATATACGCATTTGGATGATAGATTATGAGATCAAGATTATTACCGTCACGTACAAGTCAATATTGTAATTATGAGGATAAATAAATGAACATTTATCTGAGGGAATGACATATAGTAAATGTTATGATGCATGTTGTTAATGTTGCTGGCTGCTTTGGAATGCAACAACAGTAAGGTAAAATACTTGTTTATTTTGTCCAGAGATTTCATGGATATGTCGATAAAAATAACTAATTATAACTATAATGAGTTCACAAAATTACTGTGACGCGAATCAATTAGCAGAATATTTTTAAAACTTTCCGTAAAGTGGCCAGCTTGTTTGGCTTAGTAGCCAAAACCTGGAAAAGGGCTGGAAAATAAGAAAACATGAGGCAGCATAAAGCCCCTTTGTCAATAATAGAAAATAATCGGAATATTTGCAGTGCTCTCAAAACTATACAATCAATTAATTGGAACTAAACGCCTGTAAGCAGTAAGAATAATTCTTGGGAACGCAGTAATAATGGTATAGGTCAACAGCATCTGCCGCCATCTGATTTATGACAATCTGGGAAAAAAGTTCGCCGTTCGACCGTTAACACAATCTTGACGATCCCTTTGTTATACGACTTGTAACATAGGGTAAAAAATATTTCGACTACTCTTGTATTCTGTTATTTTACTGTGAAACTTCATGTTTGGGATGAGCGTTGTTCTTCTTAAGTATACTATAAAAACACATTCAATCGTTTGCATTAGTAGCTGTATACAAATAACAAGACACGATACATTGAAGTATACATAAAGGCTTGTCAGGAGTCTTGTTAGGAACGCGATAAATGCATATAAAATAATTCTTCAACTTGTTTTATAAGTAGCTTAACGTTAGTTATCTAATAACTAACTGGTTCGTCCATTTATTAGCTACGGTAGCAAATACATTAACGTTCTCTCATCATCGACATTGTTTGCTCTCAACGCATAGAACCGAACTTGCGTTACAGATCGGGTACGTACGGTACGTCATGCTTCAGGATCGCAAAAGCTTCAGTTGTTAGATCGCGGGATCGCCGATTTATATTAGATAGTACGGCGTAGATGCGGCTAATTGGTTTTTTATATCATCTGGCATCCTGGGAATGCACCTCCAAATGGGTATTCCTAGGTACTGGAATAATAAATAGGGATCGATGAAATTAAATGTAAAATGAAATGTTGAGAGTAAAATCAACAAAACTTTTACTAGGGCGATTAGGACGTAGCTACTACAAAACAGATGTTTTTTTTTGTTTGGCCGGTGTGTTTTATTGAAACTTGAAAATCTAAAGTCTTTTTATAATTTTAAAAATTAGAAGTTTTAAAATTATAAAAAGACGGTTACATAGTTAACGGTTAGATACAACGTTTAGATATATCGGGCACACATCGATCAATTGTCTTTCCTTTCCATTTGAAATTGGTTTAATTTTTCAAATAACTTTTGCTAAAACGTGCTCTCAGCTGAGTCGCTTTCACTTTTAACTGAGCCTGCTTAATTAGACTAATTTATTTCTTTTGTGCAAGCCACTTCATCATGTTCAAGTTAAGAGATTAATAGGCGGCTAAAGGGTGAATGTTGCAACAACTGTATCAATGTTCATCTTCTTTTAATACCTCTCCATTACTGGATGTTGTCCGACAGTCTCTTACAGCTTGTCTCGCTGTGCCAGATGCAATAACTATTGCAGTTGCAGTTGCGGGGATAGTATATTTACTATAGGGATTTATATTGGAGGAGGTGTTGCCGGTGATGGCGCAACACGTGGCCCAGTTACGCTATTCTGCGAGGTTAAATGTTCTGCATAATTTTCTTCGAGATTCCAACTCGTTTCAGAACATTCTGGATCTTCTGGAGCTTAACGAAGCAATCGACGATGTATGTTAGGTATTAATTAAATTAGTACTAATTTTTAGATTACTTAGCTTGGGACGTTACTTGATTATTATAATTCAGTTGACGATCGTGTATTTAGTGTATGAGATGATGATATAGGGAAGTCAAATGTCAAGTCTTAATTACTAAATAACTTAATTAAAACAACTATTGTTCGGTTTTTATTTATTTTCAACACTTATTTCCGTTATTTGAATACACGTCTTATATCTATACAGTTGCGTTAGACACATATCTTAGACACTAAATATAAATAGAAGACATAAGGAATATGCAAACGAAAATAATTTAACCATTCATTTAATCCATATTTTCTTTCAATTTTGAAACATCATATTTTTCTTACGGACGTCTCGAAGGTTTATTCAAATTCATACCGGTAATCCTTTGTATTAAATTTTATCCTTAATGTTTTATTTAATAAGAAATAGATTAAATGAATTCAAATTAGTATATTTAACAGCAAATACACATAAAAGTTACTTGGTAACTATAATATAGTCTCTTCGTAAACGTACTAAAATCCGAAATTAGTTAACAAATGTTTTGTAAAATGATGCCAAGTGGGCCAAACAATAGTATTAGTTTGGTTAATTGTAGTTTATAGTACGTTTAGTAGGAGTAGTTCTTAAGCGTACAAGTACCATATATCTTGAATCTTTAAGTTTATATTTGAAATACAGAATCTAAGATTTCAATTCATACATATACACGTCAAGAAATGTTATAGTCGCTAGTGGGCCTAGTACGAGTTTCATCGAAGTCACGAAGGCTGGCGTTTATCGTTCAGCCCTCCGTACATATCAAACAATTATTCAAGCGACCTAAGGTTCGTTTTTCAATAACAGCGACAAGAAGTTTACACCATAATACTTAATTACAATTATTAAATGGTTTGTGATAACCACAACAGTTTTATTTTTTATTTTTTTTTCAGTAACATATCGCCATCTTATACAGAGCGTCATTCTTAAGTTTAAGTTACCTAAGTTTTGTAGGATAGAAGTGAACTTGAAAAGAACAAATACGCGATGTCTTTCTTTTCGTTAAGTCTATTAACTTACCATACATGTTCAGCCTTTACCAGTTGCGGACGGACGTTACCATCCATAATTTTTGTATAAACTTTTATCATTTCATCATCACAAATATGGAAAAAGAAGTAAATTATTACCCGTATGTTCATAATTACTGCTAAAAACAAATTAACTTTTTAACAAGCAATATATCCAAATGCATTGACATTTCATACTTAAATTAATCAACATATCCTGGGACGGAAGGTACGGAAAGTAAATTTAACAAATTCGTCTTACATCCTTGATATGATTTCTTTTTCGCCTTAGGCATTACACAATATCCTAAAGTATGAAAATTTCATAAAGACTTAAGAGGACATTATCTATATTTTACAATAAACAGTTTGATATGATCACAGAATGTTATACTTTTCGAAATAAAAGTATGCAAAAAAAAAAATCGAATTTCAAAATGTTACTCAATTTTTAAGGCGTGTCACGAGTTAACGCCTGTCACTGGAACGCATTCTCAGTAGGTATACCCGGTAAAGCATATTGTTAGTTTTCATGAAAATTGAAACAAGCTCATAAGTCGCAAATTTAGAGTTCATAAAGTATATATTAAAACTTTCAACTAACGTAGTTATTATAAATAAAACACCGGATGTGTTGTATCCGCAATAGATATAGTTAAGAACGAAGTTTTTTTTTAAAACGACCGCGTGACGTAGAAGCGACAAGATATTAATCAAAATCAAATATGTCACAGCTACTTATATCACTCAACGAGAATATAGCTTTCACTGGCAACTAATAAGTTAAGACTATAAATCTTAATGTTCTACAAACTCACAAAGTATTAGCCATTCTCTATTTGACTGTTACATTAACGCAGACGACAAAACTCATACTTATATTGTAATATAATATTTTCTGGTCGAAACGATTGTGATATATGAATAAGGAAATTAATTGTAGACTTACACTACTATATCTATCCTAAGATGAATATTACAATTCACATTAAAATATGTATAACATCTAAGATTAAATAAGCCCTGTTAAATACTTAACCAAGAATACACCTATAAAAAATTCATGCATTGAAGTAACCATGAACGCAAGGTATACATAAATTCTAAGCCATTTCTGCTATAATTTACTAACTAGTGTACATATGCATGTATTTTACGGCAATATATATACATATAAATTCTTTAGAAATACAGCAATGTTTAATTGTTGAAAATTTAAGAGGGCCAGTCCTTTTTCAACACGAGATTGTATTTTGTTCATATTATAGTTGCTGAAATAATGAAACATCTATGCCTTAATGTGATAAATTACTGTTGATTTTAGAGTGCCTTAAATTGTAAGATTACCACAATTTACTTAGGTCAGATTTCGCATCAGTGATCCAACTATATATATCAAATAACACCGTTTGGTCTTTGGCCTGCGGTTAGTTTTTGTTTGTACGTGGACTGATCCTTCTAAATTTATGTGCTAAGTATTATTTCTACATTTATCATAAAGACCCTGATACTCATCGTCTCGATGAGATCCGAATTAGAGGAGTTCTAAAGTTAACATTAATTATACTATTTATGCCTTTATATTTTGCAAGTAATTCTATATGAGCAGGGATAGGAAACATATTTCAAGACAGTCTTTGAAGCAACTTTGGATTCACAATAATTTACTACGAATAACATAAAACATTAAAAATTACTTTTATCGCTACAACATTTAATTGTGTATATAATAACATTAAAAATACCGTCGCTAATAAGACGAAAACCTTTATTTTCAAAGGTAAAGTCAATCGTTTAATAGACGCGAAGTGGAGAAAATTAGCCGATCCATGATCACCGGCGGTATTATTCGTAGTATTTAAATAGATAATAAAGGAAATTATATTTACAGAAATATTTATTCATTGTCATTAAGTGCCTTTTGGGCACGTCAAATTATTTGTGATGTAATTCGATAAAATGCTGGCAATATCAATCAATTTCATATTTTAATGGCACATTTAAAACTTATTAAAAATCATTCAAACGGAAAATTTACAATAATTTTAATCAAAAGATGTTGAATTAAATTTTATCATACACTATTTCCATTTGAAATTCATGTAGTGATATTGAAAATGTTTTAAAAATAATTAAATTAATTTTCCTGTTATTATCATTTATAAATTAAAACTTTTGATTTGAATTTAAAACCAGTTAGCCAAACAATTCAATGATCAGTGAACAATTGATACATCCTGATTAATTACGGGCAATTTCAATAACATTACGAAAACATTGTTAACTTTCGTAAAACATCTAAGACTCCCTGAGCTGCAAAGTAAAATGTATGTAATTCTATGTAGGTAATAAGACAAAGCGCTGAGCATCTGCCAATGGCATACTAAGTAGCCTTTGTTCCATTTAGAGTACGCCGACGACCCAAGATTTTTCATTGCACTCTTTACATGAGCTGGGTATTTACCGAAAAATTATGACGTCATAGCTCATTTAAACTAGAACTATGAAATTGGTTATTCTTAAGGACGCCAGTTGGTATAATATAAGTACAGTCGGTCGTACCGTATTAATCCGAATTCAGGCAAAGAAGTAATTAAACTTGACCGTATACATCCATTTACAGTTGGTAAAGTTCTATGGAGTCGGAGAGTCGTCGCTGGGAGGCCCGAAGCATACGCCTGGAACCTCGCGGTGAGTATCAGACCTGTCTGAAGGTGTCATGCGTCGAAGTCTCCTCTTGGCATTCGTGGCTGCTGGGTGATCCATACTATAAACAAATAGGCTGTTACAACAAAAAGCAGCGGTGTATGGGTAAGACAAAATTCCGATGTGTTTGTGTTTATCACAATGATCATTTATTTACACACACCTGTGTAGAATACACACTGGTGGTACATTATTATTCGATTCTGCACAAATTGCCCCAGAAACGCTTTGGGAAACGATTTTTATAAATATTTGTACATTACATTCTCTTTATACAGAATTCCAAATGCAATTTTAAATAAACTAGATTTAACATTAATCTTTCTAGAAATTACTCGACTTTGCTGTCGTTAGGGCCTGCAGTTCCGATGCCGCGAGATCGTGTGCCAGTCTTCGTGATCAAGAAAGCTCACCATGGAGAGATCTCGTAGGATTAACGAGATAAAGTGTTAATATCTTAGATGAACAATCGTATCACTAAGGGACAAGTTATGTGAAAATCTCTGTCTAAGATGACTTGAAATAGTTAGAAGGCGATGAAATTTTCCATATGCCTCTATATAATAATATATCTATCGTACGGATATCAATATTAAAATATAATTAAACGATTATATGGTCAGATACCCTTTTATTTATACAATCACTTCTAAATCCTAGATGGATTCTAACATCTCGAAATTACTCTCGATTTATGGGATTTTAAATTAAATCTCGCAAGATTTTAATTCAAAATCCCACAAGATCTCGAATTAACGATGTCTACTCCAGATTGCATTCCCTTTGCTTACATTATTACAATACCTTATATAACTACCAAAAATGCGCAGTCCCTACGATGTGCAGAATTTAATTCGTAATTGGTATGTAGGATAAAGTTTTTTTTATAAAACGGGGCCCTTTTCTCGGATCCGAGTGGAGCGAGGCCATAGTAGCGGCGCCCACTCGGATCACTGCTAGCGGCTCGTTCTTTTTTAAAACATTGCCATGCCTAGCTCTCAGATCCGAGTATTCGGCACGCGACGTGCTGTATATTTTTTTTAATAAAAATTATAATATTCAAAACTTGACAGAAAAAGTTTTGGTTTCCGGCTATAATTTTGTATCCATTATTTAAGCATTCAATGTGTTAAGTGATACCAGAGATTATGAACACTATCAATGCAGGAGGGCTTGCAAAAGATGTACAGGCCTTTTACGTATTGGTCTTCTATCCTGAAGGACCCTAGTCGAATTGGTTCAGAAATACTTCAGTGATACAGTTTGTCTAGGTCATTGTGGCTCCGATGAATGGATCGATTGTAATCATTAGTCAGTAAGCTGAAGCTTACTTGACGTATATGAAATTCAATTAGGCCGACGACCTAGAAATTAAGCAACATGATAGTACATTTCCTTTTTATGATCGGTCTAAGTGTCTTGTTATAAAGATAGTCTACTTATAAAAGCGGCTTTATCTTTAGATGCAGTCGTATGGTACCACATTTGAGATGTGGTCTTGACATAACTATTTAGGGGAATTTAAAATGAAGAAATTTGTGAGCTTTGTGAACACTTATTTTCCCTTGTTTATGCTACACTTCTTGTTTAAAATGGATGTGTTCTAAATCTGTGCGTTATTATGTATCTAAATCATATTAATAATAAACAATTGTGGCTTCTCCGCTGATTTTCGTTATAATAATCTATATAGTGTAGAGGATGCGCCAGATCCTGGATTCAATTAAGCCCGTAACAATTGTATCGATTTAGTAAACGCTGGAGTTACGAATAACCATTTACAAATTTAATATTGATAGATAGATAGATTTACATAGGCCTCAAACTTTTCAAAGCGGCATTTGGCCGCTAAATTAATTTTTTGAATAAATAGGATCAAGAATCCTCCATCTATTGATATTTAAAGTTTGTTTTAAAACTTCTACGAAACGAGCCGGCAGGAACTTAGTAATTAATGTTTTAAACAATCTTAATAAAGTTCTGTTTGGGAAATAAATATTTTCATGACCTACGCAAACATAACCTTTTATTAGATTCGATTTTTAGAGTAACATCAATTCAATCCTTTACAAGATAACTAAGCCATAGATGACGAATCTCAATAGTTCTTTCATAGCATATGGCATATTAAAAATAATATACCGTTACACATAATTGTTATGTATGTGCCCAAATCTTTGTATAGGTATAAGATGTATTATAAACAATGATTCAAAATAAATAACTAATTAAAATTATTATTATTAATTAATAATTAATAAAAAAATATTATTAAAAGGAGTCCCTTTAGGCAAGGTTCCGAAGATACTGGCAGCGTTACCCTTTGAATAGCTAGACTAATTCTTTGTGCGAGGTAGCTGCCAGCTCTTCGTTTTCTTGTAATGTCGAAAGTTTAAGTCACTTCTCTTCCGACATATATACATGAACTAACCATGGAAATATTTAACGCAAATCGAAGTTAAAAATAGCTTAAACAAACCCTGCTGGCTTCGAACCGTTAAGAACGTAAGAATCAAAAGTACCTTATTAAAAGTTTGTCTAACGCCTGCTTTGACTTTCATTACAAGTAAAAACCATTTATTTTTTGAAATTCTTGCCTACCTTATATCCTTACAGGGATACATTCAAAAACCAGAAAAGACTATGGTAAACCCATAGACTTTTTGTCCATCAGGACGTCGCACAGATTTAAAACTTGTATACTAAGGTTAATTTAATTTTACCTAATATATTGCGCATATAGCCTACAAAGTAAGAAAATTGTTTTCGTCGAGAATTTGTTGTATACCTACGTTTTAGATATAATAGTAAATCTAAACGAAGATCTGTTCTCCGTGTCTATAATAAAATATAACTCGAAGAAATTATTCCTTATGCATATCTCTCAGTTTTGATAATTATACATAGTAGAATTATTGAAATTCATATTACTGTTTGTAAAAATAATTATCGTATTTTAAATAGATACCTATTACATCGATAATAATCGATACAAAATAGTTAAATCTCTAAAAATTCCGTGACTGACTGACGGTTCGTGTCTAACTCAATTTGTCACTTTATTCATTTATATATGCAATTATGTAGCCTGAAAGTTAAGTTATGTGAGGCAAAGACCTACCTTAACATAAACGCACATGGCTGAATGTAAATGGATGTATCATAGAAACAGAAAAAGCAATCCAAAACAGAATGTCTAAACAATTAAAAATTAAATTAAATTTGTTTATTATGGAATAATATACGATAAAGGTATGTAACACTTATTCCAATGCATTAAATTTTGTATCGCAGACATCCCTACTCATCGGCATAGACAGAGGGCGTAGACCGAGTATATACATGGACGTAATGCCATTGACGAAATATTCGAAACCGACGCAGGAATTATTGTCCTACGCTCGTCTATAGGAAACAAATGTACAAAAGATTTACTCATCAAATCAAATCAAATCAAAATCAATGTTTATTAATTCAATTTAGATGCGGCTTAGGGCATGCTTATGAATGTCAAAAGCATTTACAAAATTCGTGAAAGAGCAAAACTACGCCATCCGTTCGCAAAGCTACCAGGAGGCCTTGTTCTGCGAAGAACGGGCAAAGAACTCAGCAAGTTTTACCCTCCCTCTACATACAACAATTTAAAGGAAAATGTCAATTTTGCTTACCACGGTGTAGTTAGCAGCATTCCAGTCAATGGAATCTCGTTCATTCTGGGACCGATGTGTGGGTGGTTTCATAATACTTCGCATCACGGGGCTATCCGGCGTCCTTACTGGGGTACCAGGTGGCGGGGCATTTATTGGTTGCTTATGATTTTTACGACGATACACTATATATTCGATAAAGCCGATTATCAACCCTAGCCCGAGTCCGCCCAATAGAATGTAGAATAAGCCAGCTATCTGCGTTAAGGACATTTCCTTTCCACGATTCTGTAACAAAAAAAAATATGTTTTTCGTTTTATTAAAGAAATATATTTCTTTTCTGATGTTCAGTGATACCGCCGCCCATGGTCACACGCACCATCGGAAGGCTCGCAAGCGCACCGATGGTTTTTTAAGAATGGAAACGCTCTTTTCTCGAATTGGTTCGGAAATACTTCAGTGGGCAGCTGTATATATTGTCCTGCTTCATTCGTCACTAGAAGGTTGACTGAGATCTTTGGAAATGTGCTGTAGAGTCGACTATTTTATCGTCGTTATAAACTAAAGAACTGTGCAACTCCGTAAATAACTGATTTAAGTGACATATCTTTTTTGTATTGGGATCTATTGTGTCTCATATCTTTCATGGATTAAAAAAAGAGAAAACGAGTAATCCGGCTTCCTAACTCAAATATCATGGAAATTACGTCGTAGTATAAGAGTACCTGCTTTTTATAAACACCGATACTTAAAAGGCATGTATTTATATAAATATAATATGTCTATTCCTTAACTAGCCCAGCTATAGGCTGTAGAAAACCCATGCTAAGAAATTGTATGGTGTCCAATAGTGAGCTACAATTTATGAAGATTAGATTGTTTTTTCACATTAGAACACACACACATTTAGAACAAACATTTATGCAATGCTGAGATGATGATGGAGCTCGATAAATGTTGGGAATAACCTAAAACTTTTAATTTATACTAACATTTGCGCGTAATATGAACAGAATTTCTCTTCTGTGAGCGAGATGTGTGTAGTATAAACAATACATATTATACAGCCACTATTAATCGCCCCTACGTTGTTTGAAGGCACGTAAAGTAAGAAGCTTAATGTAAACATACTCCAATATTTCCCTTGAATTTTCACGGATAAGGCGACTTACAAAACACTGTTCCATTTATTGATCACGTAAACTATGTAGGTATCTATACATTTAGGTATTTCGATATGGCACTGTAATTTGGTTTTAAATAAAGTACGTTAAAATGTTGCCGAATTTTATATATAATTTATTTTAAAAATGTTCCAAAATTTGATAGGATTGAACAAGAAAATACTTTAAATTAAATCTATGATTATTTGCTATTTTTTTTTCTGCCGTAGTTTGTAATCAGCCCTTAGGGCTGCCTTAGGCTACGAGTGAATTTGTTTTCTGGTGCTGTCATGTGGAGTGACTTCCCATTGGTAGCATCTACTCATCTTCTGCCTAGAGCTACTGCCTGTCTTCTAGCTCTAGAATATGGTGACGTTATCACTGTTATATGTCTTATGTTTTTAACGAAAAAGAGTAATATGCCGTGTCTATCTGAAAAATAGGCATTTTTAACTAAAAATCTTACCTTATTTATGCAAGACAGCGGCATAAACCATTTGCGTATAAGCCTGTAGAGTTCGCCTTCATTTCTTAATTTTAGAAGCGCCAAATTAACACCCTCCCTAAAAATTGCACATTCAATAAAAGTTAACAAAAAATAAAAAATACACACGAGGCCTCTTAAAACCGCATAGCAGTAAAATATTGCAATCGCATTGCGCAATGTTGTCATAAAATAATTCAATTCGCCATGACATGTTTATTTAGTTCCGACCATTGATATTATAGATACGTTAAACGAAAAACCGCTTTTAGTTTTACGAAGTAAAATGTATTCGGACCGTGATGAATTACTTATTCGTCTAAACGGGACGTAGATTATTGAAACGTGGTACTACCAATTCGTTCAATACGAGTCTGCACTTGGACAATAACATATACTTTTTAATATCATTCGTTCCGAAAATAACTGACCGTAAGGGTGATCCTTTAGGGAACGCTACCGCAAAATCTTTTAGTCCAGTCTCCATTACGGATATCAGCATATCACACGGTTTGTTGGTTTCCTGAAAAATCACATTTGTAGTGGGTGTTATAGTAAGTTTATTTAGTTATATAGCTGAACGTATTTCTCCTAGATTGCAGGCTAAATGATTTTATAAATAAAATGCGACTTACTGCAGGACATTTGTGCAGTCGGTGCACCGAGTATAGTGGCGGATTGAGTTGGGAAATAGTTAGATGTGTAGTCAAATTTGCCGTGTATATTATCATTACGAATAGTGCCAAAAACCACCATACACCACTGACAATCCTTCCCGAAAGGGACCTGAATTTTAAAATTATATTAAACATTTTTAATGGTAGTTGTTCTAATTTCTCTTAGGAGCTTAAGGATTTTAAAATATCTGTAATACTTAAGGATGAAAGCCTAGTGCGCGGCTCTCAACCTTGACGCCGGGAGTTCAAATCCCGGCGGTACAATTTATATCTATGTAGGCAATTTTTTCGTTCGGTGACATAACAGACGACGTGAATCAGACAGTTCTTCATCAAATTATTGCCTCTATTTGTGCAATAAATAATGCATAGCACGATAGAATATATTATTATTTAAATACAATTAAAAGAAATTTATGCAACATTAAAACAATAAATACACGAGGTACTTCTGGTAGTTTCACGTTAATTCTTTGACAATTATATTGTTAAATTGTCAATTGATATTGCTTCATTTAAAATCGATTGCTAATTGATTTATAAATACCGTCGTTTTTTTATACATTTTATATATTATGTACACAAATGTTTATTATCGATAAAACAGTGGCTCTAACCTCGGTGTGTAACCGCTTGTCTGCTGCATAAAGGAACCCAAAGAAAACCAAATGGCATTCCATAATGTAAATGTGTTCTCGACGTTCGCCTGGAATATTTACGCTACATATATAAAAGTCCTCGCTGTCAAAGACGCTAAATATACACAACGTTTATTTATCTTTCAATGTTCAGAGTTTTCATTTACCTCGGTTGAAGGCGAATAATCTGCTCGAGAGTGAAGTAAGCTTACCACGTAACTCGATGATTGTTTCCACGTAACGCCAGGTTCGAAATAGTAGCTTGTATAACAGCCTTGCTACTAGGATTCGTATGAAGTAAACAATTATTGATAAGATAGCGTCGAGGAAATATTCAGATATACATATATCACCCTGGCACAAACACACTTCAAAAGGTGCATTTAAGATAAATGGTACGACTATCCAGGCCCCAGAATAAAAACTCACTTATACGAAAACCTTATTTGGAAATTGTCTTCGCTTTTACAACAAACTCCCGAAAATTGTCACTAAATAAATCAAAGCCTTCGTTAAACGAAAATTAATTCTATAAAGCTTTTTATAAATTTGACGAATATTCAAATGATCCTAATCCTTGGGATTGATTTGCTCCAGTTCAAACAATTTGTATGACTCAAAACTTAGCGATTATAATGAGTGGCAAGAAGTTGCTTGCTAGTTCATTTGTCCGCTCTTCACCTTTGACTTGCGAACTGGTAGTAAATGTAAAATTACAAATAATTTAACTACTTTTCTGACATTAATAAGTGTACTTGTTTACTTATATGAATAAATTAATGTTGAGTTTAAGTTTGACTATCGATAAAATATGCTCAACTTTTTTTAACATGATTAATATTTAATTTTGTATTGAGAGACTTAAGTTAATATTATATTAATTATGTCCAGGGATAAACGGTTTAACGTAATCTAAACAAATCTCGAAATGTAAACTTGAATTCATGCGAGATGGCGGTTGTTCATGATCAATTGTTTACTTGTACAATAAATAAGCATTAACTTAACTAAATATAATATTACCTTGACCGTCTTGACATCTGAGGATTGAGTAAAGTCGTTCGTTCTTACATGTAGCTCGTATTCAGAAGAGGAACACTTCGATACAATATACAGGGAAAAGCTTACAGCCAGCATACTTCCAAATATTGAATACTGCAAATAACATTAAATTTTAGAACCTAATATCTCTGACTTTAAATTCAAAATGGTGTACATTTATTTTAAAACTAAATTTACACAGAATAACTTGTATATTTAGGTTAAAAGTACGATGACATTCCAGTACTTTCACGAGTGGAATTTGTCTTTCTATTTCTCTGGTTTTATTTAAAGAGTGTCCGTCTCCTGTATATGGTTAAAGAGTAACAATTTGTTCAAAATCTCAGATTCTAACAGATGCATGGTGTTACCGCCTATAGGTTTGCCCTAGATACTGGTCATAGCAATTCAATCGTTAATCAATGATATTTTATATGTTTGAGAGAGATAATTAACATGTTACTGCAAATATTATTTTCATAGCTATCAGACTGTGTTCATATGTTTTATAAGGCACTAAGTCATTAGGCTACTGTAGATTACCTCATGTTTTGATTCATAGTTAGTAAATATAACGAAAAATATCTATAGTCAGGCTTAGAACGCACGTACATTATTATTACACGCTTAACCACCAGACACTGTTTCTATGTAATTAATTATACCTAAACTAGAGTAATAAAATTAAAACAGTGTTAAGAAAGTAGGTGAGGCTTCGTAAACATAATGACGTCATTAATCACAAGTGTTGTGACAAGTAAAATTCGGTTAAATGGCATTAAAAATGTTTAAGTATTTTGAATATTGTACACAAAAGGAAGTGCAGGTGGCTACTGCTTATGAAATTTTCAATAGTGAGTGCGAAACAGGATATGACCTCGACTATTTTTTTTAGGAGGAGGAGGCCAAGAACTAAAAAGGTATGATTATGAATTGTTTTATACTTTTGAATTACACCATAAATAGATCCTATAAAAATTTGTTTGGTCATAACATACAAGAAAAATACGTACTTAATGACGCTAACAGACTTTTCCTTGGGTTCTGTTCCCGATTTTAACAATAATCCAATTTGACCAAACCTTCACATAAATATAAACCATAACAATTTAAATAAAATGAAAATAGTGCTCCTCACTTTTGCCCTCTTTGGACTCCTGTTTCTTAATTTATAAATGTAAAAGATACGGTGATAATTTGAACTTACCCATATCTCCTTAGACAATGGTTGAAAAAAGCTAAAGATTGAGTCAAAACGAAGTGGTACGTCGTCAGTCACAGTTTCAAACGAGAGGAAGGTTCGGCTAAATTCAATCACCTCCTCTCTCTGCACACTTACAGTTAGAGATGATATTGATAGGTCTGCTTCCTACAAATATGGATTGCCGAATTAATGAACATTAACAAAGAAAGGTATTAAATCCCACTTTGAGATAAAATACTAAATAAATTCAGGTTCTTTAAATATTTTTATTTTATACAATTAGTCAAGTCAATCTAAAATAATGATTGTTTGCAAAAATCTGGGTACAGATGGAAGACAGCACAATGGCAGCTATGAAAAGTGACATACCTTTCTTATCAACTCTCCGATGATACCATCCCAGCCACCAGTAACTTCAGGATTTTCATGACCAAATTTACCATCTTTTACCAAACGAAGTTCATCTGTAATATATTCATATGATGTAAATTACTCAATTTCGATAGCTGGGCATTTCTTTTATTGAGAAATAAATATTTGTGTCCTATCCTTAAGGTACTTTAACCTCTCTGATGAAGGAAGAATTATAGATATTGGTTCATCAGTTTTTGTACGCCACTAATTTTTCCTTTCCATATTAGCATAGATTTTTCAATATGCAGTAACTTCTATCAAAACTAAGCAAAGTAATTCCAATAAAGAAAATTATTAGGTTAATTATCAAGTTTCAAATATTATAATAATTTATTATTAAATAATTATGATCTCTAAACGCTCGCCTTTTACATTACCCTACCTAATACTTAATGAGATGGTTGTAAGTTTTGAAAATTACTTTGCATATAATTTTCATGCCATGTATTTAAATTGTATACTATAAGTATGCGAAATTAGATATTTATGATTCAATTTCTGAGCTGTTAAAAACTTACATTTCAGTCCCATCTTTTTCATAACCATTTCAGCAAGGTCCACAGAAAATCCTTTCCATTTTTTCTTAGAGCGATTATCAACTAACGGCATAATATAGGGCTTCTCTTGAACACTTATTATTATGTAAGTCTTGTTTCGTTCAGACGGACCAACCCAGCCAATTTCGTTCGGTGCTTCTAACCCTTTATCGTCGTACCACGTTCCAACCTAGTTAAAAAAAATTGTTGCTAAAATATATTTTAAGCTAAATACAAAATATTATACTTTGTGCGTATTCTAGTAGCATTTTTCATATTATTTGCTCCAGCAAGTTTGACAGAAAAATATGGAGTCTAACTCAAAAAGTCTCGATAAAATACACCTTACTCAATTTAACTGTAGGTACCGTTGGCTAGGAAAATTTGTTAATATAAATTTGTTTTTATACAAAATCTTAGTTTTGCATTTAACAAGGAATTTACTCAGATAAAAATACACACCGAATTAATTAATTTCGTGACCTAAGTTAAAATTCTAGAGTTGTTTGTTTCATATAACGTCATTGTATGTTGATCATCAACTATAGAGAAACTTCGCAAAGTCTTAATTTCGTTTTAAACACACAAATACATGAATAAACGTTCCAATATTATCTAAGATTATATCTAGAAAGTTCTATATTTAAATCACGGTCTGAGAGTGATAAAGTCCATACCGTTTCAGATTTAGAACCAGCAGTCATTTCCACAATCCGAAGTGTAAAGTTGCTACGGTGGCCGTCCTCGTCAAATTTGATAAAACCAGTTAGGCCATCTATCTCCGTCTAAAACAAACACACCGCTCTTGGCTAACGATTTATTAGAATTGTCGCAGTCAAGAGTTCTCGCAAACACACAATCTATATTGCTATAATAAGCGTCGTAATATCTTGACCGTATTGAATCAGACCCAGAAACAATAAACTTCATCCACATTCTATCGCTGGTGATTTTATTAAAAAGCAACATTGTATTGTAAAAAATATATTGCGCTCTCGCCGTGTAAAATGTTTACCTTCTAAACGTGTTTCTGTTCCGAAAACAAACAATGCTTTTTCATATAGGTAGATATTTAAAAAATATTTTTACTCTCGATAATTTTATATTGCGATATATTTTTCGTTCAAAGTATAGTTCGTATTATAAATTAAAACCGCATAGTATGCAATGCGGTAGGTATATTTTAACAAATACAAATGTATTTTATTTAAAGCAAAAAACTTTTGACATATTGTACTAAATAGAAATAATCGTATTTTAATTACATCTGTCCCTTTTCGGATGCATAAGTAACTATATAGTAAATTGTGTCAGTAATCTTTTGACACATGAATAAATTACACAGAGTTATTAGTACGAAAAGGTGCATTCAGTAGTAGCCAAATATAAGTTTTATTTTATTATATAAGAAATTTGCAGATTTTCCAGTGATTGCAAGTTTTACCTCATTTAGAAATAAAATATTATACAACGATTAAAGGACGGCTTTGAAATTTCTTATATAATGTGCTGTATGCCATTTGAATATTAAAATGCCTACAAGTGAAAAATAAGCTATTGGAAGAAATAATGTATCTTGCGAGGGGAAATAAAACGTTGAAAATTCGCTACGTCTAATGTGATTTTTCCCACGCGAAAGTCACTTTCGTCTTGAACGTTAACGAAGCATTCGCTCAAGCTCATTTTGTATCATTATAGATTGATGTTATTCATTCGCATAAGCAAAACTTTATATATAATCTGTTAAGCAGTTATTAAAAGTAAATTTATATAAATAATTTCTACGACGATTTTTTGCCGTCTGCTAGAGAGTAGGAAAGAGGACCTTCAAAACAAGGTCGCAATTTTTCTATATACCTTTCTTCTTACTGTTATAAAAAATTCTTGTAGCAGAGTTGTATTGAAAAATATCTCTGATCTTATCTTATGTATCATTTTAACAAATAAATGCCGCTTAAAGGCTTAGAATTTCATATTCATTCACCGATTATGGCTTTGAAATTTCGCCTGATTCAATGATTTTTCCTCTAAGGAAAAATAATCTTTCTTTTTCAACCAGTGTGTGCTAAAAAAACTAAAGCATTTTCAAGAAAAAAAAAAAAGAAATATATCTGTCTTTAGTAAAGTGGATTGTTGGAACTGTGTTTAGATAAAGACGAGGAATATTTATTGATCCGATGTATGAGTAAAAGCATAGTTTTAGAGAGAGAATAGGAACTATTTGGTAGTCTGAGAAAGAAACGGTGAAATTTTGAAACGAGACAAAGTGTGTACTATGTACCCTCGTATCGTCTAAAACCAATATTAGCGTTAGCGTTTAGTCTCCTTCGTGAATATTATTATATGTAATATATTTAAAATATATAATTATCCGCCGAGGAGGCCTTTTCCGACTGGCAAACCAAGCCAGATCCAAATATTAGAATCGTATTTTTTCAACCATCTAATATCTAGTTTAATAAATAATATAAATGATGCTAATATAAATGATAGCGCATTATAATCTTAGTTTAATCATTATAACCTTGTATGTATATGTGGGAGAAGAAATAAAGATTATTATTATTATTAATATAATGATCTATGTTTATGTGAGTAACTAAGTTGATCTGAATAAAAGCCTATGTGTATATTTTTGTTAAATTACTCCTTCTTACTGTCTTATTGCTGTTACTCCTAGTAAAAGACTAAAATAGAAATGGACACATTATGAGAAAAGACAAAGATAAATGGATGAAAAATTGACGGAATAGTTCCTAGCTATATGACAAACAAGGAGGACAAAAAAAGAGATGGGAAGATGATACAAAGAGCAGCTAGCCCTATGCTAGACACCTAAAAAAGTGGAAGCTCTTACGCCCAAACCCAATAACCTATAACCATCTGAGATGGTCAGATTTTAATACAAATATTGATAAAAGTGTATATAACCAATTATAGCCATTGGTCGGATTGGTGTATGTGGATATACATTCGTATCAAAATGTCAGTTCAACTGTGCCAATATCCTATCTGAAGATTTTTACTTACACCACTTTTTATAACAAAAAAAAAGCTATTTGATATGTTTTAAACATAGACATGTACATTTTAATATTATTTGTACGGTTTTATTGACTTTATTTGGTTTATATTGATTATCAAATATGAGTATAAAGAGCGAAGAGATTACATTCTATCCGTCGCCAAGAATTAATTGGCTTGGTAGAGTTTGATTATTGGGATGCAGAGAGATCGATCGACTGTCACGGTCTAATCTCACATTGTTTTAAATCACAGATTGTGGATTAGTTATTGGGTTCGGGCGTTAGAGGAGGCATATGCCCCAGTTGTAAAGTAGAAATGATGAGGTTTGCCGATTAATTATTAGTACTTATAATTAACGGTAAACCACTTCACATTTTTATGTACTAGGATTAGTATTTTACAGCAATAAAGGCTATTATTATTAATAATATTATTTAATGTGTCTTGGTTCGTATAAGGGAGTATTTGGAAGCATTTTGGCTAGTAGAGAACTAAAATCGTGAATTTCAATGCTAATACTATTAACTATTACAATTTGGAGATTCTATAGTCACTAATAAATAATCGGAAATGTTTTTTTTTCAAATACCGCATCAGACTTTGAGTATATTTACTTACTACGCAACTAATTTTATATGATGAACAATATAAATTCCGTGAATTTTTGCTATACAGAAGATTTACCCAGCTCTAAGACTGAATGTTGCTTTGAGTTGAGAATGGCACATTGAACCACTATAGGCTGCCACTGTTCAGTATGAAAACTAACTTAAATACGTAGTATTGTGCACTCATATAAAATGGCTGATGGTAAATATTTCGTAGTAACAAAATACGTTTACTTCGTACCCAGTTTCATTGTGTGCATCGCAAAGTAGGGCAAAAGTCGTGAGGCTTTTATGTGACACACATTGCTGGATTATTGTTAAGTTGCAGTTCCGCGTGAGGTGCTAACTTTAGTGTCTTAAGACTTGTGAGAATATTTTAAAAATCCTAACGCTAAAAAGCTCCAACACTTTATGAATTATGAAACAATTTTAAACACGCATGGGATTTTTAAATTGAAAATGATAGCGCATTTTTCTCCTACACAGACACAAGCTGACAGTATGAAATTCCTGTATTCAATTTTACAATTAACAACTTTGATTTTGTGCTACAGTTTGTGTTTTTATCTGCGAACTTTTCGTGGTCTCCCATCATCCCATTCATATCACATACAAAGTTGGTATATGATACTACTGAATCAAGAGAAAAACTCAAATAAAAACATAGGCAATATTTTAATGGTATTAAAAACCTCTGGGACGGACTTGCCTAAAGGGACTCCTTTTAATATAATATTTTTGTTATTACATTTTAAGGTTAGTTAATATAAACCAAATAAAGTAATTAATATTAAAATATAGATGACTTTGTTGAAAACATATCAAATAGCTTATGATTTTTTTATTAGATATGTCATTTTCATAAAAAGGTCTATCCACATACACCGATCCGACCTACCATGGAGAGCTTGTATCGGCAGATGGCTATTATAATCCGTGGATTGATTATTGGCACAGTTTTATAATATTTGGATTAAGTTGTATATCTCAGATGTTCAAAAATGGATTGAGAAATGTTATTGGGGTTGGGCGTTAGACGACGTTAATAATAGTTTGTAGAATTTTAAATTCAGTTTGTGTATGTCTTGATAGTTATTATGTTTTTTATAACCGACTTAAAATGTAGTAGGCTCTACGAATCGATTTTGGTTATCGAAGTGTTAAATAATTTGGATTTCCAAAGTAGCTTCAAGTAAACTTAAAGGATCTCCATTAGAATAATATATGTATGTATTGACCGTTTAAATAAACTAATTAAAACTTAATACATATAATTCTCTTACTAATAAGAAGTCAATACAATAACTAAAAATGACTAATAAATATTTGGTATAGAATAGGATAGCTAATCTGATGACTCTGTAAGACAATGGACGCTCTCAATAACAGAGAGCTCGCGAGTGCGTTGCCGGTCTTTTAGGAATTGTTACGCTCTTCTCTTAATATGAACTACTATATTTTGGTTATATTTTTTACAGGAATTTATTTATCTACTAGCTGACCTGGCAAACGTCATTTTGCCATGTATATCATTTATAATAAAATAATACAGGTTGATCGTAGAGGGTTGAAAATTTAGGGTTGTATATACTGATTAATACTGTTGATTCAGTTGATAAAAAAATAAACTAAAAATAAAAAAAAATATATTTAGGGGTGGACTCTACTCTTAACATTTAGAGGGATGAAAAATAGATGTTGTCCGATTCTCAGACTTACCCAATATGCATAGAAAATTTCATGAGAATCGGTCAAGCCGTTTCGGAGAAGTTTAACCACAAACACCGCGACACGAGAATTTAATATATAATATTTATCACTTTTCAGATTCTATCAAAGTAAACGTATATTAGTAGCATTAATAAATCGCAAATTATTAATATATAATGAATTCCCTCAAGTTGTACCTTGTGAAGTAGCTAGAATAAAGCTTTTAAATAGCATAATAATGTTCCCTAAGGTAACTCTATTGAAATATTTGTGCTGAGAAAAGCTTGTAACATTATATGAATTTTATGTATTAATAAACATAAGTTCATTTTAAGCATTTTGTGAATTCGCCGCTGATGTGAACTTTATGTAATATAATCTAAAGAGATTCCCCATTATTTATTAAAATGTTTTTATTAAATATAATTTTGTCTCTTTTATCTATACCGTGATGACAGAGTCAGACTGCTTTGGATAATTAGATTTATTTACTTTTATTATATTTTGTTTTATCTAATAACCTTGGACGAGTATGCTCCGAGGGTATTGAAATTTGTGTTTGCCTGATCATTTTATTTGTTTAGAAAATAAAATTTAATGAACTGACTTAAAGGTCTAGTTGCAACACTCTTCTACAAGCAGCTACTTATATTAATCAAGTTAAAGAAGAAGCACGCAATAGTTCTTAAAACTTTCAAACCCCTATGCAAATTTATTATTTTTCATACATCGCAATAATCATTCATAGGTAGTTACAAACAGTATGATACACTCTTAATCGTGCCATACAATTTCCGATCTCACCCTAACCTTTGGGCTTTTGGGCCGGCCAGTTAGCGGTTCGACTAGCCGAGGATCACAGGTTCCTTCCTATATAATACTTTATGTATGTAGTAAGTGGAACGCCTGGTTATAAATACACAAAACTGTTTTTATGATGACATGAGATGATATGAGATTTATAAATAAGTAACGTAAATATTATTTAATAAATGTTTTTATGTGACTAAAATGGAACGGCACATCTTTATATATATATCTAAATATATAGAAACCTATGTTTAGGTATTAGGTTTCTATATATTGAGGTATATTTATCTTACCCTTCTTATAGTTTTGGCCAATTTCTCGCCGAATTCAAACGGTGTTATTCCTCTCTCCTCAATATTACAATCGTTGATCTTTGTGCTGTTGGGCGGGATGCTTCGGCGGGCGGATGCACGTAGAAACTCTGGTTTTTTGCGTACAAGACGCAAAATTGCTTCAATAATCAAGTTAACTGAATCGAACATCATAGCAGCTTTCGACTGAAAAAACAGTAAGGCTGTAAGATGCATTTACCATGAGTGCATAACATTATATGTGTTAAGTTTGGCATGGAAATCTGAAAACCCTGAACTTTTACTTAAAATAGTCCCAAAATTAGTAGATAATAGAATATTAAAAAGTTATATTTTAATATTTATATATTAAAATATAACTGTGATGTATTAATTATCGAATTATTAACACGAACAAATTAAAAAGGAATTATCGAATTTTTTTGTTATAAAATATACATATGTCGAAATGAGGTTGATAAAAAAAATATTAATTCAGTTTTAAAAGTATAGTTTTAATTAAATATTAAATTATATTAGTTATAGTTCTAAGGATAGTTATAGACTAGCAAACACTAAATAAAGGACCTGACAAGTATTATTA
This sequence comes from Pieris rapae, assembly GCF_905147795.1. Lineage (NCBI taxonomy): Eukaryota > Metazoa > Arthropoda > Insecta > Lepidoptera > Pieridae > Pieris > Pieris rapae. The sequence continues at coordinate 9,792,323 of NC_059534.1, read as the reverse complement.
TACAGTTTTGTGCATACGTTTTTACTTTTGAATTTTATTATTTACAAAAAATCAGACACAACAGTTGAATACTGAAGAGTCATAAGAAATAGAAAAGGTACTCTTTATGATATTACGTGTCATTTTAAATATTTAACATATATAATTCTTCATTTGAGCATGTTCAATAACCGTTTTAATAAAACAAGTACTCAAATGAATACCGCATATGGAAACTAACAATGCCAGTTGGCTTGCGGAGCCACATCATAATTTTTAATGTTGCTTTGTGAGAGTGAAAGAACTTTATACCATAAGCTGTGAAATAGTTTAATTTTTAATTTAAGTACAATATTTGTGACATCTGAGTATTTTCCTCTTATGTATATGAAATGAAAATACCTTAATAAACTTATTATGCGTAGTACCTACGACTACTCTGCACTTGCATTAAAGGGCCGTAAAAGCTATAGCAAAACCAAAGACAGAGTCTTCATAATTGGGCAGGTACTATCAAAAACCCTTTCACAAAAAATATTAACTTTAATTACACTGTTTTACTGAAACGTTTCTCTATCCATCCCTTAAACAGCGTAAAGGCGAATTGTCGGAAAACAAATGAACAAAAATCTGCAGATTTATCCTTAGCCATAAATATTGGCAGGTTTATAGAAGAGCTTATTTAGTTACACTCAATTTGTTACAGATATTTGCGATACGAATTAAGTCAATCCAAAGTGTAAAAATATTAATGGAAGAACTCAACTTCTGAACAAATATATTCCAAATACAACGACTTTAATCTATATATTGTAGATGTATAAATATTAACACTTTAAAAGGGATAAAGCAATTATGTGCTTTTAAATTTACGGCCAAATGTGTTTCATATTTTCAAAGTAATAAACCCTTAATGTATAATCCATAATAAACGTTTGAGTATAGTGAATAATTAACACTGATATAATCACGTTACACATAAGTTTAGCTAATGGAGGTTTGCTCTTAATTGCTTTGTTCAGTATCCGATTATTATTCATGACGAAGTTTATGTTATTTTGAATATTAAAAATCAAAAACAATCTTGAACGTTTTATCTTATTAATGTCTTTTATTTGTCTAATATCAATAAAACCATCTACTTTATGTGTTGTTTAAGTATTAATCTTCTTAAAATATTTCATGCCGCACAAGTGTAATAGACGAAACGATAGTGCCAAACCAACTGATTGCTATTGGTTAATCAAACGCGATGTTCCGTTTGTGCAGTCACAGACATACGCAAGTTCGCCGCACGCATATAACTTCGGCCTACAGCAATACCTTACTAGACTAGACTTCACCGTAGCTTGAAAGAAAAGTACTGAAATAATACTATCCTTCAATCATAAAATCAGTGTAATTGCATCCATTTCTGTTTAATTATATTTACGCTGTGATAAAAGAAAACAGATGTGTATTTACGTTAATACTGATTTGTGTTTTATGAATGACGAAGTGAGACTTCAAGAACGAAGTGACAAACAATATTTTCTTATAGGGCTTTATCTGTTTTATTGCACATTGAAAACACTTTCTTTCATGTAAATTTGAAACATATGGTGTAGCGTATGTAGTGTATTATCAAATCAGTCGCAAATACATCGTCGAACATATAATTCAGAAGGATAAATTAATTCTAAATTAGAAATACAATTGAGACGTTTTACTGTCAAATAAGCTCGTAGTAACGGTGGAATCACGTAGGATGGAACCGTACTCAAATACTATATACGAACACACGACATTTTTGTAGGCTATATTATCTCAGCTGCTCCCTCGGGCTAAGAAGCCTGCGTGGAATATGAGATACATTTTACGTCACAGTAATTTTGATCAAAGCCAGTGATCAGTGTGCTCAAAGCCATTAGTAGACTTATAAGTGAATAGCCGTTTTGTGGATTAGTGCATAACGCATATAGCAGAGACAGTTTCATTTATGACCCGAAAACCCGGTAATCTGACACTGCGTTCGTGGAATGGAGTTGTAGGACCTCGAAATAACAGGAAAAGAGGACACGCAACATAGATGGCGATGGCGAAAGATATATGTGGACGATAGGGTCTTGGTTCGAGTTGATCACGTCATTGAGTACTTGAGAAGAAATACTCGAAATGAAATATTCGGAAAAATACCACACACCCTTAAGGATTACGGAATGGTTCACAGACCTCTCTAAATTATTCCCTTCGACTCGCTTTCTAACGATCTCTTTTAGGTAATCACTCTAAATAAAAGAATAAAATACGTTTATTATGGAACTTAAGAAAGACAGGTATCACTTATTCCACGTCATTAAATTTGAACCTGAAGGCATCCCTACTTATTGGCAAAGAAGATAGGCTGTAGGCCGAGTGAATAAGCCGGCGGAAAAAACTCGCGGTACTCTTTTAAAAAAGAAAATCATCAAACAATACTACAATATTTAAAACAAATATAGCAAATTAATTAAAAGTAGCCTGACCAGCTCTAGTCTCAGGCCCTTTTATCAACTAGATAGTCACTAAATAATAAGCCTTTTTACACAGCTTTATAGTAAGCCTGTTTTAAAATGCAGAGATAAAAGAGCCTCTGCGATTGTATTAAAGAAGAGTATCCCTTTTCCCCAAAAATAATTACTAACTTAAGATAGTCTAGTACGGGGAAATTGCAGCCTGCGTTAAATTATAGATTACACGAATAGCCATAACAAAATACCATTTACGCCCTAATCTATATGCACCAAAGTTTAAATATTATAGTTTCACCATTTGTTCATAGAATCTATAGATTTTGAACCCTTGTAAATAGGTGTAGGAAGCCTATCAGAGAGGTTTAATATTCTCCAAGCTCCGGGCGGTTCATTAAATATAAAACACATACCGATATATGAGTTTGCCATTTCCAATTTTCCAAAAAGTCCCTAACTTTCTTCTTGGAGTAATCGATTACTCGGAATCCGGTTATATTGAGAGTTTCAAATTCGTGGACGTTTTCACTCCAATGCTCGTCCATTACCTGTTTAAAAAGTTAAATCATGTTAATGAAAATTCCAATTTCAAAGTTGTGAGGTAATGGAATACAATTTTAGGTAAGACATATATTGAACTTAACATAATTATATTTCGTGTAATGGTCCGAAAATAGATATAATAATCTCGTTACTGAATTTAATTAAATTAGAAATTCAAATTAATATTATAGCTTTTATCAAATTATCTATAATAACATATTAAAATATTTTATGTTGTTTCCGAGGGTCGTAAATAAAAAATATTAATTACTGTAAAAAAACATCTAATGCAAGACGTCCATTTCTTTGTTAATTTAGACATATTGTAATATGTCAATAAGGACACACTCAGACTCATTCAGAAAAAACTGATCCAAAAAAAAAACTAAACTTCAGTTATATATGTATATACTATACTACTAAGCTACCTAGGTCTTGTAATAATAACAAGCAAGATAGCCTTTTTAGAAACATAACTTCTAGCAATGACACCTATCAATGTAGATATTCTATTTAACATTTTTGATCAAAAAGTACTTAGCCTTTGTTCGGTCTAATATACATATAATACATATATATTTAAATTAATTTATTGATCAGGATTACAATGGATTTTTCCGTGCGCAATTAAAACTTGCTAGTATGGTTATGGTATGGTATATATTAGAAAAAACTCCTCATCAGGAGTGACGTACAGAAGACTGATTTATAAAATAAAATTATTTATGAAACAAATACAAATTATAGAGATATAGTGCCAGTGTATTATTATTAATGGTTTGATACTTACAGGCCCGCTTAGTAAGTAATGGTATAAACTACGACCGAGTTTGAGACTCCTGGCATGCTGTATAACGGTCTCTTTAGCAATATCTGTAGAAGAATCCAGTACAATGTATTTATAACTCCAACGATCTGTAGACTCCAACTCGACAAGGTAATCTATAACTTCTTCTGCTTTTGCGATTCGCCTCACTTGGATAATACGGAAAGGCGCCGATCCTGGCTGCATATTATCGTAAATACTCTGCAGACGCAGTAGACCTGTGTACAAAGAAAATCAACATTATTATTAGAATTTTTTAATGTTTTAATTTAATAACAAATCGATTTACTGGCTTGGTTTTTGTTAAATGACATAGTTATGATATATTTTTCTGATATGTATATAATAACAATATTGAAGGTTTAATAAAAATAAATATTTTTTTTGTTGTGTAAAGTTTTTTTTTATAGAACAGGGGCAAACAGGCAGGAAGCTCACCTGATGTTAAGTGATACCGCCGCCCATAGACACTCTCAATGCCAGAGGGCTCGCGAGTGCGTTGCCGGGCTTTTAAGAATTGGTACGCTCTTTTAAAATTAATTTGTCCTTGTAGTTTTCGCTGACATTTGCTTGGGACTATCAAGGTTCACTAATATCAGTCCGGAGTGAAATATTAAAACGTGGGTTGCAAGTGATGTAATGAATTGTAATTAAGCGATCTAATTGTTTAAAATTACGTCGCTTGTGAATAAAGAAAATGGATTCAAAACGTAAGCAATTTATATGTTTGCATTAAAGCAACTTATGAACAATAATAGCGAAGTAATAAAGCTTTGGACTTCTAACTAGTTGATGTTAAGTCGACAGAAGTTCTTCAGTGATTTGTCCTTTAACTGACAGATTCCATTAGAGTATATTAAGATTTTCGTTTCTGAGTTTTTTCTTCTTATAGCCATCTCCTTGCGAAGGTTGGCGATCAGAATGGTTATTTTAATTTTGTATGACGCGCTTCTAAACAGCGACTTGGTCTTTAGACCAAGTTGTTCAACCAGGGTGTGCGTCTGATTATCCATTTAACACGTGACCGAGCATGCGCATCTCTTGGTCAGATCCGATGCCAGAGACTACCCCAAATGGAACATAGTCGTCATTGGAGGAAAGGCCCATATTGCGACTGAGGCGCAAACTAGCTGCTGTGGTCTCTGGCAGAATAAACACCGCTTTGGAACATCCTGGTCCTTAGCATAATGCTATTTATATAATTACAGCCACAGCACACACGCATTACACATTTGAAACAAGCCGAATGGAAAGAGGGATATTTTTTAATTTTGTTGTTTTGATGTCTCTTTTTTTTTCTTTGATCATTGTCATTTCGTGTGGTTATGTGTGTCTGTTTTGTTTGTAATAAATGTTATGACTGTCTGACAGTCTATATTTACATGTTGCTTTAATCTACCTGGATCCATAGTAGAATGGATATCTTTGCACAAATATGTTCCCCATTCCAGTCCCCGTTAGCAATGATGTATATGTCTTTGAAACGCGACACTCTCGAAACAGGAAAACATGGTATATAATTCACAAACAAATTGCACGTAAATTCATAATTGCGTTTGAGGTAATTAATTGACAGTTAAAAGTAATTATTATTAATCAGTGGTTAGGGTGGCTGTTTTGATTATAAAAATACTTATAATTAAATAAATAAATAAATAAAATAGTGTACATTGAAAAGCGTAGAAATGAAACATAGGTACACTTATGTGGGTATGTTTGTTTTGTACAGATCGTTAGTGCAATTGGTGAAAGCTTTGTGTTAATACCGTGTAAGGCTGAACAATAGCGTTGTGTAAACTAATAAAAATCTGTACATTCAAACTCTAATTCTCTTTTCAAATTCTTGTTCAAAATTTAAATACTTGTGGTTACTATGTATACCATAATTGCAACATAAATTAGGGTTTTATTATACCTAAGATACTTTGTTAAATTATACAAACAGTTTCTTCATCCCCATAGTGTTTTACGGCGAAAACCTTATCGAGCATGACGTAGTGGACACAAAGTGTCACGAATAATTTATATAGGTCGTAAACACTTTACATCACAGACTGGGTATGTGTACCACTAGTTATACTAAGTGCCAGTGGTTCCAGCATGTCAAATCGTGCATACTCGTAATAAAGATCGAAGTTTACTTTAGAATATATTAATTAGAATTGAGATATAAACTAGACGTATAAGACGTGCGCAGTATTGAGGTGAAATTTGAAATCTTTAATTAAATTAAAGAACTGATTTTTTATACCTCTTGCGGCGACCGATTACAAGTATTACTTCCCGACAACAGTAAATAATAAACTTAGAATAGTTAGTACTGATAGTGATACAATACACAGAAATATTAATGAAGCCAGTTTATCCTCAACCTTTACAAATTTTGATTTTACAGTTACAAGAGGAAAATCAGAGACAGAAAGTAATGGAAGTGGCTAGAACACGTCTGTTTATCACGAGACAAACGCATTTCTAAACATGTATTTATATTTATATATTGATTATAAGTATATATTTTATTCAATTAATTTAAGTTTAGTTTTTAGTAGTAACTGGCCAAAAGTTCTATTACAAATAAAAATGCATTTTCTTTAAATAACTGCATTTATAGCTCAGAATTTAATGAATGTATAGACATGAATTTTAATAGTTTTACGTTCATTAAAACAAATTTATTTTCATTCAAAGAACTTATGGCTGGACTAGGCTTAAACTTTATTATATAAGAAAATGATTTGGCTTTTCAAACCTTACGCAACGCAACGCACACATTTACACATTATACCCACACGAACTGGTTTATTAATTAATATAATTTCAACTATTTATAATATGTCCATCAATTAAATATCAAAGAGGATATAATTAAAAATCAGCATCGATAATATACACTCGTTAAAATTTAATTTTATTTAACGTTGCGGTTATCAGTCAATTGTTATGAATTATTCTCCGAAAATTATTTAAGTAGGGATTATGGTAATCTGAATTTAAATGGCTTAAAAATCACTCGTGCATATTAAATTTTATAACTTCTATGGTCATCTTTTTAAGTTACTATTGTATAACGTCGTATTATAAAAAGTGAATTTTAAAGTACTATATAGAAAGGACCAAGAGGAAGAAGGAGAAGAGGCATATAAAGGTGGAGAGAGAGTGGTGGTATGAATAAAGAAGCATTAGCAGGAAGCGAATGGAGAGAGAACTTAGATACAGATACATATTTGAAACAAGCTGCAAGAGGCAAAGAGGTCTTTACCCTCAAAGGGAACCAAAAGAAGTAAGAAAATGGTTCTTAAGGTGTCTAGGATTCTGTGTTTTATATAACCCTGGAATCGAATGGCACCATTTGGCTTAACCATCAAGCTGGAGGCAATTTTTAGAATAGAATATGATTATTGTTTAAGATTATAATCATGATGTCTGTGGGAAAACAAAACCTTTACAAGTTTTGTTCTGTTTTCTCTTGCGAATGAACTGCTAGTAGCCAGGTGCCGTGTGCCCTGAGAGCAAAGTAATATTCCCTCTTATCTTCTGGAGCCAATTCCTTAAAGAGCTTGCGCCATGAATGGGTCTTCTATGAATTCATTTTCGAACTAATAATTTTCTTGGTCTTGCAACTTCAGCTTTCAAAACTTCTTCGGTTTCAGATAGCACCGCGTTTAACACTTCTTTCAGTACTTGTTCCAATTCCGAAGTGCATTTCTTGATGTCCGTCTAAACTTTCTGGTCGACAGCTATCGACAGCTGAATTTACTATGCCACTATACAAGAATTTAACACTATTTGAACTACGACAATAAGTGTTATCTGGGTCCATCCATCCATGTGCACTATAAAGGCAATATTCAAAGTCGAGACCAAATGGGAACGGGACTCACATAAGTCGAAATCCGTTGCGTATTTAAAGCCTCTTAATAATTATATAAGGTACATGGCAGACAGTGGCACAGTGCAGAGAGGAATGGCGGGATTTGGAGGAGGCTTTTGCCAAAAAAGGGCACGCAGATGCACCAGAATTGGATTAAAATGGAAATTTGTTAAATGTATATAAAATATATAATGTAAAAATGTATCTGAATAAAGGCTATTATTATTATTAATAATAATTTATACTAAATTAGCTTGACGCAATCACTTCCGCGTAGAAAGCCAGTTGCAATTGATATAAGCCATTACTATTCTTTACTCTCTGCCCACTAAAAGTTTATCTATTTATTAAATCGAAAAAATCCTATAGTAGAAACGTCAATATCGTTGCTATCTTTTTTCAATTGCAATGTGAATATCATATTATTTCGCATTTGAATAGAAATTCTAACGTGAGTCCATCGTGCAATCGATGGTGTGAAAGAACCAATTTTATTAAGTTAACAAAGCCTGTACGCAACATGGCAAAACAATGAAAGCGGAACGCTATGCACATTTTTATTTAAATAGTAGATAAAATTCAGTGCCAATTAATTACTCTCAGATATATGCATCTGTTTCATTGTTTATTACTTTTATTTTTGGCTCTGAGAATATTCTCTTTCTTTTTATATTAATTTGATCAGTGTTGGCTTGAGTGCGCGACCTATATGCTCCGAGGTAGTAGTTGAATTTGATTAAACATTTCTATGTACGCATTTACGCACTCGTGTGGCTAACCAACGTTCAGAAATCTTCGGAGAAGTGAGTCGCTCCGGAAGCCTTCCTTGCTTAGTTAGCCAGGACTTTACGCACAACGGAACTAGTATGAGTCTAAGTGCGAAAAATGGATGCAACCTTTAACCTTTTGTTAACACTCGCTTGCTTAGACCTAGATGTCGATGAGTTGGGCACAAAAGGCTGGTCAACTTCTAGAAGCGTTAAAAGAGATAGAAACCTAAGCCCAGGAACATGTTTACTGGTTAATAGAAATTAAAATTACTGAGTTCGTCTGATTGTTCTGGAGCCTTTGTAGGCTTGTTTGTAAATGACTGTTCATTTCTCAGCATTGCAATTCAATATTTATAATACTTCTTGTCAGTTAAAACACCTGTAAAAACAAAAATACAATATCGCTTAATTTACAACCACAATAGGACGAGGTCCTTGATTTTAATTTTTTTTAAAAGAAGATAATAATAATATAAAATATATAAGATAATAAAATTTAAAAGAAAGGATACTTTTAAATTCAGTTCCAACCATTCATCATAGACTCATTATGCGTTTTCCTAGAAGCTTTTGCCATAATTTCGGTAATATCCGCGCCGAGATTGAACCGAGACGCGTTGAGATGAGGGTTGACGTAAGGGTAATGAAGGTGTAATCGCTACATTTGAACATCTTGCGCTCGACAATGGGGCTCTAATTCAAAATCGATTCTTTTGTTTTAACACTCTTCAGAAGCTAGAAATGGGGTGGTTTCTCCAAAACGTCCTTTCTTGTCACTGCCCATCAGTTGTGGAATGCTTTGCGTTTATGAAGATTTATTTTATTATTATTCTGGGGTTAGTTAGCTTGTCCATATGGTTTTTTTAGGTTTAATATGTAAGTATAGTATTACATTTTAATATTAAGATTATACGTACGGTCAGGAAGTAGCATGATGTAATGGTTGCAGTTCCTTATAAATGTTGTAAAAAAATTGGCAGTATAAAATAGGACGGAGAGTTTATTGCCAGTTTTCCTAGTTCGCTGTACGCCTTGATTCGACAGCTCAATTCAGAGGTATTATTTTTTTACTCACTTAAAGTGGACATTGTGTTACCGATAAATGATATTTTTATATAAAATATAAAAAAATCAGTGGCGCTACAACCTCTTTAGGTCTTGGCCTCACATTCTGAATCTTTTACATAATCATTTTTAAATCTAATAGGCAAGTACGTGATCAGCCTCCAGTGCCTGACACACTTCGTCGACTTTTCGGGTCTAAAACAATGTAATAATCCTGCGGTCGCTATATAACTAATATATAATTGCCTCCAAGGGATAACCAATGACACAGACCAGTTTGTGCAATCGAGGCATGGTCAATTGCCTATGTTGTTCGTGATCTTGACGATTTGGGCATGCAGAATGTTCTAACAGGTATACAGAATTTCTTGTATGATATTGTCAAAGGTAAAGGGAATTAATAGGAAAATTTATATAAAGGAAGGCTTCGAAGTGCGAAGTCTATAGCTTTTATTAAAAAAATCGATGATCGATATTGGTTGTAGGATAAACAAATATTTTCTTCATCAATTTTATACTATTTAATTAGAGCAAAGAAGATAATAAATGAAAATCATTATATTTTGTACATTAAATTCTTCTCATTAAAAATACTATCTCCAATTCAGTACTCAACTTTTTATTATACGCTGCTTCTGTTCAAACTTCGCTAGAAATCTTGACACTGACTAACTGAGATATTGTACTAGTACTACTATACTATAGAGCTCTGCAATCCAAAACTCATTGGATAGGATATATTATGGGAATAGGCAGAACGAATTTCACTCATTGAAATCCTTAAACTAAAAAAGGAATCTGCATGCAGCACTATGCAGTTGTTGATGTTTCTAGTTAATTTATAAGGAAAGAGGTTCGCCGTTTTTTCACTTTGAACGGCTTTGTAATAGATTAATCCCGGCGAAATTGGATGTTTGCAATTCTCAATGTAAGTCTACTAACACTAACTTTATCTACATCTGCCAAATTCGAATCGAACTTTTCTTTATCTTTGAGAGTCCGAACCGCAGGGCCGGATTTCTTTACAAAAATGGAGCCCTCTTCGGCATAAAACAACAGACACTTCGGCAAAATAATCATTCAAATTACGACCGTTTAGCACTAACAGGCACGTCCACACAGAGCGAGCATTTGCCGCGCGAAGCAGTTCGGTAGTGTGGACGTGCCTCGGACGAGGCAAGCGTCGTCTTTTGATTTGCTCAAAGGCGCCTCATTCGTTTGCCGCGCGTATTCTGGAGTTTACCGCACGCGGCCGCCTTGCGATAAGTTTCCTCGCGAGGCATTTGCCGCTCGCTCTGTGTGGACGCGCCTATTTAATAATTATCTAAAATATTTTTTAGAATCATTTTGGTTTCATAATATTATACAATTTATTGAATCCACTAAATACTAAAATTTTATTTGGAAAATATTATTAGGGAGGCCACTCTAATACGGCTACTCTCGGCCTACACCATCTGTTTTCTTGGAACCTAGAATAAGTGATAACTATCTTATGTTCCATAATAAACGTGTTTTATTTATTTTACGAGGCTTTCGACTAAATCCAACCCTGCCGTCCGGTAAAAACTCTAAGATACCAAAAGTTTTACTTTTAAGTCGCTCCAATGTTTGACTTGTTGATTTTTTGTAATTCCACTTCAAGTGGATGCCAAGAAGCATAGTTTTCAGATACTTGATTTTGCAATTGTCTTTTACTACGAGTACGTTGATGAAACTTGGGAAGTTTAACAACTTTCGTGTATGTGTATTACGTGCTGTGGTATAGAAATAATTGTTGTACTACTCTCCTTAATAAGACTTTGTTTAAGGCAGTACTAATAATATTAAATAATAATCAGTGGCATTACAACCTCTTTAGGTCTTGGCCTCAGATTCCTGATTCTGTTTCATGACCAATTTATAAATCTAATAGGCGAGTAGGTGATCAGCCTCCAGTGCCTAACACACGTCGTCAACTTTTTGGGCCTAGCAAATGTTAAATGCGCTCATAGAAAGAAAGTCCATTGGTGCACATTTTAAATAATTGGTTAAGTAATTGGTTTCAATAGGAATTGTCTAATTAATAACTAACTCGGTTGATATGTTTTCAAAGCGATTTAATGCCCCAAATTCAATTTTACGGTATTATCTATTGAATAATGGTAAGTTTTAAATTTAATGTTTCTAATCGTGAAATTTATTACAGCCGTGTTCGAAATATCGTGCTAAACTATTTCACTCCATTGAGTTTTTGGGTTTGACTTGTAGGCAAATCATAATGCATGTAGACTCATATCAGTATTGATACCGGGCAGTCGTAATAATGTGGTTAATAATGTTTTGCTATATACAAAACGTAAGTAATAACTATAATATATTGCTATCCATACATTAAATTTAAAAAGTTAAGCCTATGAAAATTCTGCTATTTCAATGCGAAAATTGAATAAGTGTGAAATAGTGCTATATGCCGCCCATTTTAACCCGTCTATAGTTTTTAATTAAATTTGAAAACCGAAATTGTCGTTTATGAAAATTTTGTCGATGCGAAAACCAGATGGTTTCGATTGCATTGTCAAATAAAAGTATATCGGCTGCGTATTATGTAATAAGACAAGCCGAACTACCTCGTAAACAATTATATATAATAATTATTATATTTAATAATTGTAACTGTACTAATTGTATTAAGCTAAAGACCTTGTTTGTACGCGGTAATCTCAGGAATTGAAACGAAATTCGTGGTAGTCCATTAATCGAAGACCCAATTAACGCCGGTAAACGGCTTACTTATATACTATAATATATAAGTAATTTAAATAATTTGTATATATATAATTAAATTTATCTTACATTTCCCAAATAAATTATTTACAATATCAAATTGTATTCTGTATAACAGTTTACAGACAGTGCATTTCCAATTTTTATTTTTCTACAATTGAAAGTATTAAAAGTGCTTGATTTTCGCAAGAACTACAACAAATACAAAAGTTCTGCAATGAGCTTGTCTTATAGAGCCGAGGCAACGCTTTTTTTTTTTGTAATTACAAAAATCATAGCAAAATAACAGTAAATTTTTGTAATGTCCGGGAATTTATTTTTTCGCTGCTATAGCTCTCAGATCCCAACAGCAAAGTTGTTCAAAAAAACAATTCAAATACAAATACATTTCGGTACACGTCTTGATTCTTATGTACCGCAGTCGCGTATGAGCGCTGCAAACGGCAGAATTATCTCGAATTCGACGATTTGCTTCAAGACTTCTGTAGCTCTATTGAAGGCACAATGTGGAGTAATCATGCCTTTGGAATCACGTCCGGGAGCGACAGGAATTCCGTTGGACCTCTGACTTCAGATAATTTTCTTAACAAAAATAAACATTTTTATAGAAAATGCTTTGTGACACACATATGTGAACGTTTGTCTGATAAGATGAGAATAATAAAAGATGTTAATTACTCTTTAAATTATTAGCCTTAAATATTTTTAAGTCAGAGACGTTCTTTAATAATTTAATAAAGACTTAAAAAAACACGCGTTGCTTACATAGATAAGCTACTTGCAAGCGCTAAAAACGATGTCTACACCATATTTTTACAATCACTATAAACCACCGCCCATAGCCACTCACCAGAAGGCGCAAGTGCGTTGCCATCCTATTAAAGAATTGATACGCTCTTTTCTTGAAGGAACACTAAAAGTCAAATTAAAATCATATTTTCATTAGTTATTAATTACCACAACATTTATTATATAAACACACTAAAGACATATTTCGATATTATTATGTATATACGAGACTAAATTTGTTCAATAATGGCTTATTATGATTGATTTAAACATGTATAATAAGGTCACAGGGATATTGCACTAATACGAATATTTAATTCAACAAAAAATAAAGTCGAGTTTCGCCCGAAACAAAGAATGAAGCTTGTAATCATCGATTAGAATTTTTCAATTTGTCCAATTGCTAATTATTCACAGTTCGAATGAAAATTCTATTTTCTTTAAACGTTGAAAACAATTTATTTGTCACTTCAATAACGATTTCCAAAAGGCCGTTCTATGTTTTTAGGATTTGTTAGTGAAATTGCGATTTCATTTATACGGTCTATATTATATAAACACATTTTAACATTTAATACAAATATTAACATAAGGATGATTTCAACAATATAAAATATATCCCCAGGTACCTGTAGTGCTTCAAATCTTTTTTCGACTGGAATCAAACGGGACACATGAAAAAGAAATAATAGTAATAAATTAAGCTAAAATGAGCTCCCGAAAATCTGGCATTGAGTGCACATATCACACAGATATACTGTTGCCAGTAAGTGAACTAAATGTTTTACATACTAAGTAAACAGTTAGTACCAAAACAGTAGATCAGGCAGGTTTGTGAAATCAAAACTTTTGGCCTACTGAAAGTACAGAATTTCTTAAAGAAAAGCTTTGTATAAAATATCTACAGTACACAGAAAATCCACTAACCAACAATTGTAAAAAGCAAATTTCTTTGACCTCATCGGTGTCGGAAATTTCAGTAAGGTTTCTAATTTTACCTTTGCGACTCATTGATTTTTAACGCGACTTGTTAGTCCCCTATTTTGGAACTAGGAACTATAAGCGTTGTACTGCGCAGTACTAAACTGACTGATTTTCATTCGTTTTATGAAATATATTTAAAATGTTTCAGTTAAAAATTATTCAAAATCCTTAAGGGAGATGTTAGATAATCAACCTTTTTATTAATTAAACTCCGCCCGTTACAAAAAAATACAAATAAAGGCTTAAATTTTTTCTATTAAATTTAATTTAATGGAAAAATTTATAAGACGAAGGTTCGCTAAGCAATTCTCAATTTCAAGGTCATGCGTTTGTATCTCTACTGTTCAGAAATAGTTTTTTAAGTGAAACTTCTTTAGGCAAATGAGGGTAAAATGAATACGTATGAAACGTCACGAAGATGCGCAGCGTTTTTGTGGAAGAAAAGGGAGAGAGTGATTAACACCTATTGGGGGACAGTGTGAAAGATAGATCCAGAAAAATATACGCTATTGGTTGATGTATCCGTTTAGTAGTTACACTATTAGAACTCTAGCACTTTTGTTGCTTTTTCAGTATACGCTGATTTTTCATTTATTTATATTATCATCAGCACGTATACAGTGTGTAAACAGTGTGAATATAGATATACAAATACATAGTGTGATAATATATTGGTAGATGATAATCTATTGAGGCTTTTACCTTAATAATAATTAATTTACAAAGAAGTTTCGTACTACGCACTTTTTTTCTATGCCCAATTAATATCCTCGTATACGAGGATATTAATTGATCGGGCAGATAAGACTTCACCTGCTGGAATTAAAGAATATAAAGATTTTTTTCATGAAACAGACAAGGAGCTAATAATCTAACGCCTAGAAGAGTCTAGAAGCGCCTTTCGATGTTTTACATTATTTGTGGCTTTAATGTTAAGGCGATTAGTTGGTGTGACAAAGAGTGTATACTTCCGTGTATATTGTAAGATTCCTCTTGAGAAGCTTAATAAATACGAAAAACAACTCTATGTCACTGGCAATACAGTTCATAATCGTTTCCGGTCGCAATTAAATTATAAATTGAATCTGCCTTTTTTCATTGCTTTCACAAAATATAGATAGAAAGTTTACTAGATGTATATGTCAGACACCCCTTGATAAACGAGTGAACCAGTTGAGGGGACAATCATCATGACGTAACACGTCGTGTCTCTTCTCCTGTTGCACTTCCACGTGGTCCCGTATCCCCCGTATCCCTTTTCTAAGGCAAATAGCTTACACCTCGGTGTGTTGGGCTTGGCATCTACCGCCAGGCCCGGGCGACAACTACTCCGGCAAAATCCTCCTAATATTTTTGAGCGAGTTGAAGCCAGCTGGCGGGTCCCACGTTACCTCTTGTGCCTTTCTGACATATTTGATTATTTTATGGTAGAATTTTTTCAGCTGCGATCTTTGCTTGAGTATTTTGGATAGCCCATCCCGGGATACTAGAGACGCCACGAATATTCGACTACTATTCTGTATTCGGCCACTTTTTTGGTATTCGGTATTCGGCCGAATAATAAGTACTATTACTATTACATACAAATCGTGGACAAAAAAGACACATCATATTACTCAAGATTTGTATTTATGACCAATTTACAATATTTTAATAAATAAATTAATCAGCGGTATGTTATGATGGATAACAACAAGCTTTTCAGCATTCAATGGTAGCAAAAGATTACGCTTTTCATTGTAAATGATACCAGTTATTTCATAGTGTCATTTTTTTAATCACAAACAATTGAAAAATAACTAATGAACTTATCTACAAAATCGTAGGTGATGTTTTATTTTCATACTGATCTGACAAAGCGTGCCGTGTTCTCGAGTGAGACAGGTCGCGACAAGCATGTACTTAGTGCAGAATATTCGGCGCTTCGGCCGATAGTGTTGCCGAACATTCAGTATTCTTCAGTATTCGGCTATATCACTATTCGTGGCAACTCTACGGGATACCTTCATGCCAGTCTCGAGTTCCAGATCGCAGCTGGCGCTATAACAGACATTCAAGAACTACCGTTTGGTCGGTTCTTTTGCACTCAATAGATTCCTTATACCTAATTTGTTAATTACAGTTTCTACCACAAGTTGGTAATCAAACTCAGTTCATCACTTCGATAGCGAATAGCGTCGCAGGTCTACGATGCACTGTATTCTGATCCATTAACTAATTAAATGCAGCCAACATGAAAGATGTGCTATGTATGTATATACATGTATATAAAAAAAAATTAGTCCAAAATAGGATATGGCTCATTGTGAGGGGAAAAGGTTGGACAAGTTTTTTGTTCTGAGCCGCCTTAATTTGAAGTCTCAAGTCTTAATTTGAAGACATAACCTATGACCCCCCTTTAGACCTCCATAGTTCAAGAGCTGATATTGACCCCTGTCAATATTAGCTCATGATTGAACTATTTTGAGTATGAGCCCCCAAATGTACTCGCAAGCAACAATTTTTTTTTGCCTCACGGTAAAACATTATAATTGCCGCTTATTATATATATATTTATTATATTATATTAATTGCTATAATATTCTGCAATGTCGTTTAATTTATAATTAAATTCCTATCACCAAATACTAATATTGTTTATTCGCTATTCTAAATGCATATCCATCGGGAATGCTAAATGATAAATTTTCTGGTCAATAAGCAACATAATGATTTCGATGCCATTGAACAACACCAACGCGTATGCCTATCGTTGTAATAATCAGGTGCGATACCTTTATATATAAATTATATTTATATAGCAGCAACAAAAGTTTCTATTGCACTTTAAAATTAGTTTATTTTTGGAATATACGCATTCCGAACCTAATATATATCACATAACTTACTGTGAGATCGAGACTGACAATCAAATGTTGCGTTAATAAGGATAATTTTTACGATAACGGACATTTCGTAAAATGTTACGTTACAGTTTGGGTCAATATCACAAAACACTTCAATAATTTTATGATCATTCTCAATAGACCTTAGGTCTTAGCGTCTGTTCTCCTAAGGGAATCCTAAATAAATCTTCATAATTAAGTGACAGTTTAATGGATGGCCTAAACTATCTTGACGCAATTCACTACAATATTACAGCCACCCTTTTATTTAAAAAATCTAAATAACCGTATTATTTTGAATGTAGAACCTTTTTGATATTTAGATAACGATCGTTTATCCATTTGACTACTCAAAGCCACAAAGAAACTCTTTTCTATGATTATCGCCTTTAACTTGGTAGGCTAAAGGACATACGTATACATATTTACGTTTTATGAATTTATATAAAGTACAGAGAGTCTAAAAACAGATTTTAAAAATTTATTTTGTTGACTTTTTAATGTAGCGAGACTTGAAATAACGATGTTCGGGCGTACTTTGTTTAGCCATCATATTATGGTAAAAATAAAGTCATATTTAATCATTGTTAAATTAAATTTTTAGATTATTGTCTGGACAAAACTTACCATCATGAGAATCGTAGATATAGATAACGTCAGTCCAGCCATAGTAAATGATAGTGTCGACAATAGCACGATGGTAGTCGGGTCGAAGACTGACAGCGTAGTCTGTACCGCTAGATGTTTCTGGTATCACCTGTAACAAATCATTTTTAAGGTTTCGTAGTTTTCTAATGTCTTAAAGTTAGCTGTCAGATCTTAAATCAGACTCCGATCCGGAATTACGTTACTTATGCCGATATATCTCAGTTATAATACATATGACAAGATTAAAATCACCACCAAAACGATACAATGTGTGAATACACAATATACACAACATTTTACACTTAATGTTCGTGTGAATCAAAAAGAAGTAAACAAAATAATTATGAACAAGGGCAGACAGAGTATATTTCGTATCATAAAAGAGAAAGTGAAAAGAAAAAACTGTAAACAATTATTAATGTTTGCTTTTTTTATTATTTAATCAACTAAGAATTTTTTCGAAGGCATTTAAAAGATGTGACCTCTCTCATAAAATTTCACAGAAAAACTGTACCAACTTAGTTTTAAATTATAAATAACACAAGGATATTTGGACCGGCGCCAAAGCCTTTAAAGAGAACAAAGAAAGTTCAAGGCAGGACTGAGAGCCGTATTAGTTTGACTAGGGTTAGACTTACTGTACTTGTTATAGTAAAAAATATCTGGGTCTTAAAAACAAACACACATATGTGATATGATATGTTCTGATCGAGAAAATTTACCGTACGTATTTTATTCCTACTTTTGGATCATTTAAATATTGTTTGTATTACTTTTAAGATTCGTTACTTAATTTGATTTGTTCTGTTATTGTTAAATTGTTTCCTAGTATTGGTACGAGTATTATTCGTCTTTATACCAATCAGTGAGGTTGCCATCTTGACTTATGACAGCGCGTTCTGGGGAGTGCGACACGGCTCTTGATAGAGGATTCGACAGATCAGTGCGGTGATGAGACGTAGGATCGAGTTGGGTGTATGCGATTTATTTGAGTAAATTGTTATAAAACTGAGATCGAAACAACAAACTTATTAGATATTGTACCATCTCTATATTCGTCTACCTAATCTACCTCATGTTTATATTCGTATCTTTTGTGCTCGC
The DNA here is from genome assembly GCF_905147795.1 of Pieris rapae. Taxonomy (NCBI): domain Eukaryota; kingdom Metazoa; phylum Arthropoda; class Insecta; order Lepidoptera; family Pieridae; genus Pieris; species Pieris rapae. The sequence continues at coordinate 9,773,604 of NC_059534.1, read as the reverse complement.
ACTTTACACACATGACGCACACTAAACCTAATAATGATGATGCTATTGAACAAAGCATTCTCCGACATATATGTCACATCCTGTCAAAAAGGGAAAATACTGTCATTTATCGACCGATAGGGAAATCCCACCACTACAACTTTAGGTCTAAAGAATCTGTAGGTATCCTCAACCTCAATACATTTTCAAGTAAAAGGTAATTCAGTATAAACCAGGCCATACCAATATACGATACTTAAATGTATTTCGTTTTAGTTAGTGTTTTTACGAAAAATTTCTGGATATTGACAATTTTCAATCGGTGAATACTCGCACCAGAAAAGCATTGCAAGATTTAAAATCCTGGTTTGTTATGAAATTTCACTAAATTACGTAATATTGTGTTTAGTTTGTATTATTACGAAATAAATATAGCGACTGATTTATACTGGGCAATGAAAAATTAAATATCTGTGTGTAATTATCCAACTAATTAAAGGCGTATACTAGCGTTGTTGTAGAGTAATTTCTTTATCTTTCTTTATCATATATATCCTATCGTATACAATCCTTAATTATTATTGAATTAAACTATTGGTACAATTAACGGTTAGGTTAAAAGTTTGATGTAAAATTTTAAAGTTAAACATAATGTTGATTTAATTGGATTTTTTTGGATATTCCTTACATAATGTGTGTAAAGACGTGCACACAAAACCATTCCTATGAAGCACATAAAAATATAAATTCGCTGTAGCTTATTTACGAGAGGTCAAAAATATTTATTGACACATGTCCGTGAATCGATACGGTAAAAATATTTCATCTCGACGATTCACGATAAGTGGAACGTAATACATTGTGTCAGGATATTACAGAAATTGGAAATGGGACATTCTTTTTTTGAAATCAATGAAAAATACAACTAATAATATAAAAATCAGTTCTTGGAAATCTCCAATAAGCCATATATGGGACTAAAGCCGTAGGGCCTACTTTCGATTTCGAATAGTATATCGAACGCTGTCGGAGCTGCCAGCAAATGTGTACAGCAAATATTTTCTAACAAATCAAGTGGTTATTCAAAACAAACGTGTATCCATCCAATACTTTTGCTTTGATATTGTTTTCTGTTATCTGTATTTATGTTTGATTTAGGTGATCAGTGTCTATTTATAGACAATATTTTGAAGAAGCGAGTGAATTTTATGTATAAGACATTAATCAATTAATGTGTCTCAGACTGCAGCTGTTCATTGGTGCTTAATAAGTGTAATCTAAGAATATAAATAGTTTTCTCAAGAGTAATCTCAGTCGAATATTGTAACGTAGCCTCTAATTGAGAATTAATTAACTAGAAAAAAGAAACTTAACAACACTACGCAAGCTACTACTACTACGTTTGCCCCCTGTTCTATATAAAAACAAAGCTACAAGATTAATAAAAATAAAGTTACTTTGTAATTTAAATACGAAGGTATGAAAAAAAAAGATTTTTAAGAATAAACAGCCTTTTCGAAATCCCTTTAAAGTATAAAGTAAATATCATAGTATATTTTAATAAACGTGATTTTAAACCCGGGAGAGCTTTTCTCGGGGTTATTAGATCCCTCTTTAAACTTTAAAATTGCATTTTTCATGCATCTCATTAGTATGAGGCTAAAGATTATGTTTTTCTTTGAGTATGAAAGTCAATAGTATCTAACTTTGAAAGCTTTGTTGCTCGTGGTGCCATATATTGGGTATTAAAAACGCAATTAAAGAGTGCTATGTCATGTGATATTTTGAATATTTTTTCGTAATAATTTTTAATCTGTATATTATTAGTAAAATTTATTATTACTGGATGTATAGTAGTTGCTATCATAACTACTCGCCGTTTCATCTAGATGTGCTGTTATCATTAGAGATTTAGGATTCGAAATATAGGTCATAGCAAATATTTATTCGAGGATTGTTTCAAGTGAAACATGGGACCTTGCTGGGTTTGTCTACTATTATCGTCAATGGTTGGTTATACAGCCCCTTGTAGGCATCAGCCTCCTCAAGTACACTTCGCCATCGCAATGTATCCAGTGCTTCCCGAGTACAATTTCGAACCCCTATTCTTCGAGGTTGTGTGTTCAATATGAACCGTGGGGTTCTGTCGTTCGCCATTCAGTGCACTTGTCCCAGCCTGATGTACTATCAATCGGACGACTTGGCGTCGTCTAGAATGTTATAAAGTTCATCATTGCAACGAATACGCCAAACATGATCGTCGGAAACAGGGCGCATACGATCTACTATCATCTTTTTGGTTACTTTCTAGATCAAGTTTAAACAAAAAATTCAAAGCAAGAACCAAAAACTGATATCTAAATCAATACTTTATATAAGGGAATATTTTTCGTAACTTAGATTGTTATTATACCGGAGTGAAATTTTCAAATTTACCCACCTAAATCCCTGGGCATTCAAGTAATGTTGCATCGTTAACTTCGTGAGTTTTCATAGAAAATTTCTGAAGAAAAATGTCTTCGTCCGATGGAAATATTGCTCAATAAAAGAATTTTACAAAATTGTTTGGCTTTCAAAATGTATGTGAAGTTGCGAAAACTCACGACATTCTTCACTGGATTGAATCATTAAAGATTTTGATAATTTTGACACCGGCGAAATAATTACTGTAAAACCTAATAACAAGAATTTGTGATATGCACCACTTAACACAAGTTAAAATAATCCTTTAACATTTCGACGAGTATTTTTTTTATTGCGTTTGTTCAAACATAAATACACCGTCTGTTGACCGATGTCAAATAGTTTGGATTTGTAACGAATTGGTTATATAAAAAAGGTTTTGCAGAGTAATAGATTATATTGAAACAACTTATGAAAAATAAATAATACGGTTTATTAAGCTAATAAGCTAATACAATAACACTATATATTCGGTTAGAATGGATATTTTCATTCTTTATATTAAACATTCATTCAGAACGGATGGCTTATATTTCCAGCGATCGATATTATCTCACAAAAAGTAAAAACCTAAAGTCTATCTTTATTGACTCAAAAGGTCCATTAAACCATACGTATGTATACTATTCATACACTTTAATTATTTTTGTAATACAAGGCTGCAGAACCAAAAGAAATAAGAAATATCATTGTGGAATATTTTTGAAACTGTTTTATATTTTTTAAGGAATTTGTTACTTTTTCATATTTGTAGCATTATATTTTGCTATGCACAAAGTTGTTAGATACTAAAATTTATATATATAGTCGATCGATAGTCTTTGTCTATGTAAAAATGACATTTATGGAATTAACAGCAATGATAAACATTTTATAACTCTAAGCTGGCACGTAATGTCCCGAAACTCTTTACAAATGAGTTTTTTCGTAGAGTGAAGGATAACGTCGTGTAAATGAACATTACATATATTCATAATTCCTTATTTAAGATCAAACAATGACCTGACCTGACATACCCTATTTAATTTTAAAGTGTTTATGTGAAGAGTCTCATGTTTTGTGGAGTTCTGTTTAATACGAAGAATATTAAACAAACAATACAAGTTAACAAAATGTTTCATGACATTAAATAGCTATTGTGATTACTGATTAAGCACTCTTGTAGCATAAGTACTGTGACGATGCTTTGAAAACATTGTTAGTTTGGATTGCGAGTTCGTATATTTAGAATTTGATTGTATCTGATTTTTGGAGAAGTATAACATCAGGCTCTGTTAAAACAACCGTATATTTTGATTTTGCCAGGCCTGACTTACCACTTTAGCCTGTATACCTTCCGTAACGTATATTTTTCATCATCGGACGTTAAGTCTGACGGGATGCATCCGTAAACCATTTTACCACGCACTAGCGGACTATTTAAATATTTCCGAAGCATTTAAGTTACTGTCTTTCAAGATAAGACAGTACCCTTTTTTATAGGTCAGCACTTGAAATCATTCTATAGAAAATGGGACATTTAAAATGTGTATTATGCATGTTATGTGTATTCTTTTGCCTACATACACGTAATTGTCACTTAATTTTAATATATTTTATCTCTTTTTTACTAATGTTTTCACAGTTTATTTGTTTTTATTCATCTAATAATTTATTCAAATACATCCCTTCATTTATATTTGACCTGGTTTACTTAATAGTAATATAAATTACGTTGCTAGTAGACAAAAACATTCTGTCCTCCCCCGTCATTGGTATTTTGGATATTACGTGGGGGGCGGCTAGTAAAGCTCATGTTCAGATTGTCAACCAAAATAACCTTCTGCAATTTCCGCTATCTTGTCGTGTCAGAACTATCTTAATATTAAGGGTATATAGCAACCTTCATAGTCCAATTATTACGTCGAAAAAATCGGGTTAGAAATGAAAATGAACCGAGACAGCCAAATTTTGGATATAACGTGAGGGGCGGCTAGAAAAGCCTTAGTTCACATTGTTGACCAAAATAACCTTGTGCTTTTGCCGCCATCTTGAAAAAAATCAGTTTTTTCATCATACCTTGGTTCCCCGTAATAATTGGACTATGATGGTTGCTATATACCCTTAATATTAAGGTAGTTCTGACACGTCAAAATCCTAAGAAAATCCGGCCACAATCTTAATGAAGTCACCTTTCTTATTATTTATAATATATACGGTATATAAGATAAAATCATTTTCAAATGAAAAATCTTCCTACCAACGAAATGTCGGCAACTTGTTTACTTCATTTATTAAAAATATTATTTAAAGCAAAAAGATATTATGGGACAAATTTGAAAGTATGAAAGCGTTTTCCTGAAATATGCTACCTTTCACTTCTTAACGCAATTTGACTTCCAATGAAATTTAATTTTGATGAAAATTCTCGTTTGATCTTAAAACCGTCTTTTATATCTATGTATTGATTACAGATAAGATACGCTTTTATATAGCTTTGTATAGAGTAAATGTTTTTGGAAAATAAGAGAATATTTTTTACGTAAAAAATATTTTTGTGTATTGTGAATTTCTATTTAGATACAACTCCTCTTTAGCTTATGGTAGTCTTAAAATATTCTTATAAATGAAAAAATATTATATCTTCAATTTACAACATCAAAACTCCAAGTTATGGCTTTGTAATCCTTATTAATTATTTGTGTATTTCACTTATAGCACGTACAAAACTTAATAAGTTGAATTATAGAAAACACTTTTTAACGGATTGAAGTTATGTATCATTGTAAACTTATAATTATTTAAACATAATTTTGTTAACATAAAAAAGTGTTTTCTTTAAATGTGTAAAAGTTTTGTTAATAAAAAATAATTAATAGGTTGATCATAAGATAATATGTAGGAAATATTTCAGTATTTTTAGTCTCGAAGCAATGCAATCTCGGAGTTCATCGCGTTCTTTGATTATTTCTCTTTTTATAAAAAGTATAATAAACTTCTTGCTAAAAAGTCAGACTAAGAAACCCATATTGTAATGAGCATAAACTTTAAACATTCAATCATTTGAAAAAGTTAGTAGTATATATACAGTGCAGTCTCGAAACGCAATGAATTGCATTAACATGTATATCGATATTCAGAATGCATTATTCAAGGCAGTGAAGTGATACTTCTACGCTAGATGGCTTTAAGATAACTTGCTCTTACACTTTTTATATGTTCCCTTGCAAGAACATATTTTCTAAACGAACAATACCATGAAATCAATTAGATGTCTTAAATACTCAAAAGTACGTTACAGAAGATTCTCGTGTTACGTCACCTGTTTGTATATAAACTACTGCGAAAGTTTTTGATCATATCGATTATGTCTGCGAATTGGACAACATCTATTTTTCATCCCTCTAAATGTCAAGGGTAGTCCAATCCTAAATTTATTTATATAATACAATTTAAGATAATTCAGGTTTTTGTTTTTATTTTTTATCATACAATAGAAAACTACATACAACCCTTAATTTTCCCCTCTGCGATCAACCTCTATCTTATTGGTTAATTAAAAACCTATAAACTAAAAAAACACTAGATCTGTGGAGTGAAGAAGCTATCACCTCAACGTCCATCGTTCCACAACTGAGCCTTTTTCAAGAAAAGAGCGTACCAATTCCTAAAGGGCCGGCAACGCACTTGCAAGCCCACTGGCATTGACAGTGACTATGGGCGGCGTTATCACTTAGCAGGTGAGCCTACTGTCGGTTTGCTCCCTGTTCAATAAAAAAAAGTGCGTGCGTACAAAGTACACATGTCAGAAGTGAAACTTTGTAAATTTATTATTACTATCATAAAAGCCCCAATAGATGATCATGTTCCAGTATATGATTTCATGTATTTGTAAGTCTATATTCACACTGTTTACACACTGTATACGTGCTACGTGATAATATAAAAAACCTATATAGCATGTATATTTCTCAATATCCCTTATTCTCTCTCTCGTTCAATCTTTCTAATTATAGCTCTCTCCCACCTCTCGCTCCATGGCACTGTGCGTGATACGACAATCGCTCTATCTCACTTTTTCTCTCGGTCTATCTCACTTTTTCTCTCGATCTTTCTCACTTGCTTGCTCCCTACTCTCACTCCATCGCTAGTTGCTTCATGCTACGTTCGCCCTGTCTTACTCTCTTTCAATCGGTCTCGATCGCTCTCTCTCTCTTTTTCGACACTTCCGTTGCATACTTGCGTGACGTTACATTTGTAAAAAATGTAACCTGATGCGTCCAAAGAAGTTTCCCTTCAAAAATAAATAGATATAACTCAATTTATATGAGTGTGTTTATATATTCCCGATTAAAAGCCAAAGAAGGCTAGAGCTAAATTAACAGATATATCGCACGGAGGGAAATCCTCATCTGAAAATGACACCTGAAAATCGTTGGTTACTGCAAAAATGCTTGCGTGTGCATACATTTACAGCCTACACTCACCAAACCCCACAAACTCATATATACACTGACGAAATTAGCACTTTGAGGATAAGTAAATGAAGTTAGTAACTAAAATCTTTGACAGTATTCCGTAAATTTCTACCAAAAGTTTTTTTTAAAGCTAGTGACTTCTGTGAGGATAAGATTTGAGTTGTTGAGAAAGAAATGCTAGATTAATGTAGAATAAAAGGTGAAACGTAATATACATATTATTATGTTGTTAAACATAGTTGGTAAAATATAAAAATTGTATTCAATACAATATATCTTTTATTGATCACACGCAAAAATTTTGTTATAATTAACTGTTACCATAAACGTAAATTGCCTTTTGATACTTTGAGTAGTATTTAATCTGAACATAGTCATAGTCATAATATCTTTTTTCATTTAGGTAAACATGTACACTTATGAACGTCAAGAAAAACTTTTTAACTAATTAAATTTTAATCTAATTAAATTAATCGTAAATTTACATTTACCACCAGTTCGCAAGTCAAGGGCGTAGAGCGGGTAACAATGTGGGACTCAGCAGATTTTATAGCTTATTTCTTTGAAGTGAAACTTTTTTAGCATGAGGGTAATATTCGGATGAAACGTCACGAATATGTGCAGCGTTTTTGCCGAAGAGGGGAGATCGAGGAAAAATACACGCTACGTTTTATCTAGTCGTTTAGTACTTACATTTTAGAACTTTAGATGGCAATTCTGTAGCATAACGTCTTGTGCAATAAACGCAGATTTTGTATTTATTTATATTATCAATAGCACGTATACAGTGTGAATATAGATATACAAATACATGGTGATTGTAAACTGGTACATGATCAACTATTGGGGCTTTTACCATAGTAATAATTAATTTAAAAGGTAATTTCACTTTTAACATGTGCATTTTTACGCACGCACTTTTTTTTAAATTTTCACTTATGTAAACACCTCCCCAGGCCGCCTCCAAATTATTATCAGATTCATTATTTTTAAGAAGACGTTAGTTTAAAAAAAATAAGCTTGGTTATTAATACTACGCGTATTAACAAGAAATTAGTAAGCAAATCCAATAAAAGTGAATATTTGAAATAAAAGGGAACTTTTATTACTTGTATTCAAAAGGGTACTATTCTTAAGTACATCATATCAAAGATCCGTCTTTTCATATCTTTTCTATTTTATTCGCTTGAGTCGCAACTTTAATATATTTTTTATATTATTACTTTACGTTTTCGCCTCAATATTTGTTGCTTTATGTTTTTGAGTTTGAATTTGACTCATGAAATGGCGTCACAAATTGACTTCATTTATATTTGGCCCAACGTGCCATTTATTACTATTTAATGTATAATATTATAGGGTTTCGATATTTGTAAATATGTGAGGAACATGTATACTAACAATACCATAATAGACCTACATAGTAATTTTATTCCGGGAGTACATTGTCTTAATATAAAATTATTTAAGTAATGTATACAAATATTGTAAATGAGTAAATGTGGAGTTTCTTGCCCATGCTTCTCCACATGAAACTACCTTTTGGAAGGGGCAACTAGAATCATCTTTATCATCACTACATAGTATAAAACAAAGTCGCTTTCTCTGTCCCTATGTCCCTTTGTATGCTTAAATCTTTGAAACTACGCAACGGATTTTGATGCGGTTTTTTTTAATAGATAGAGTGATTCAAGAGAAAGGTTTATATGTATAATGACATCCAAATAGAGGAGAAGTATTGTTATTTTTGAGGTTTCTATGTGATAACGTAAATAATTACATTTTTTCCGCTTACATTGCAAACGCAGGCTGAACCCTACCAGTTTTATCAAAATAATGTACTAAGTTTTGTACACATTGAAAAGGTCTACAGAAAAGTCTGTGATGGTCTATCTCTTATGGATAACCCACAATAACTTTTTTTTGTCATTTACTTTTTACGACAAATAAGAAGCGATTTTAACCAATACAGCATTAATCCTTAACCAATTAAATACCTTGAATACATTGTTCATTTAATATAGATCTATACAGCCCATTACAGCTTATTTAGCAGCGATCGAACGCGTATATTATCGGAGCTTTCCAGCGACGGAAATAACAATACATAATAAAAACCTGCTTTTCATCAGCATTGCACCCGTGCAAAGCCGCGGCGGGTCACAAGTATTTTATATAAAGTTCATAAGTGCCATTTTAGGTGGTCTAGTTGGAATAAATGATTTGATTTGAAATTAATTCAATAAAACACAGCGTACTAATTCTAAGAAAGGCCGGTATTAAAGTTGCCAGCCTCCTGGCAATGTGAGTGACCATGGGCAGCGGTATCACTTAATATCAGGTGAGCCTCTTGCCCGTTTGCCCCCTGTTCTATAAAAAAAAATAAAAAAAATATGCACTCCATAATAAATACAAAGACGACAGAGTACTAAGGGCTTAAAGAGTGCAATTAGATTCATTTAATTTTCATGAATAAGGTTAAATTTAAATCATATTAAAATACAATAATACAGTGACAACCCTAAATGGGCTATGGCATCTTCACACTCCAATACCACCATCCATTTTCAAAACTCAAAATTCCATTCACAGACGGGACTCGAATGCACCACCGTTTACGGCAGTGTGAAATGAATCTTCGCATATAAGAGCGGTATTTACGTTTCATTTATTTAAATGTTCTCGCAGATAATACTTTAACTTACCAGTACACTGATAGTACTGGTAAGTTAAAGAATTATCTGCTTTAATAAACAGTTAACCTAGCACTAGATTGATCCTATACAATTTGTTAACAACAGAGCTGAGACTAAACTTAGCAGTAAGACGCTTGTAATTGAAGTCGCCACAATAGATCGGACCGATTAACAAACGCCACGCTGATTTAACACCAGCATATGTCATGTATCAAGTAAAGCCATTTTGAATCTTGACACGCCTTAACCGTAGTGGAAATTGCGGAGTATTTGCCAAATTAATGGGTGACGTAGGAAGGAAAATATTGTTTCTATGTATTGTTAAAAGCTTATATATAAAATTCTCGTGTCGCGGTGTTTGTGGTTAAAGTCCTCCGAAACGGCTTTCCTGATTCTCATGAAATTTTGTGTGCATATTGGGTAGGTCTGAGAATCGGACAACATCTATTTTTCATCCCCCTAAATGTTAAAGGTAATCCACCCCTAATTTTTTTTTTCAATGTTAAATAATTTTTTTTATGATACAGCGTTAGTAAATACATATAACCCCTCTACGATAAACCCCTAATTTTTAATTATAAATGATATACATAGCAAAACGACGTTGCCAGGTCAGCTAGTATATACCTAATATAGCGATGAACTTGAATTCGTTTGCCGTTCAACTTTATTTCACCTTGATTGAGTATTGTTACTATTTATTTAGCCGCAGCAACAAAGTCACATTAAAGAAGAAAAAATCATGTTTTAAAGTCTAGAACGGGTCCCATATTCTGAAACTTTCGATAGCGATAGCGTTAACGACCCGACGTTTCTGTTTGCAAATAAAATGTGGGTTCCTTAATATCCGAAGTGCGGATATCGATACCTTGGTATCGTGCGGAACTGTACATGAACTTGCCGGAAAATGGTACAGGCATTTGGAGTAACATATAATCAGAGATCAAACTGGACAAGTTAAAGAGATCCGAAAATTTGTTCAGACCTCTGGTTTTCATCTTTTGCATTGGTGAATGTTTGAATCGGAATGTGGAAGTGAAATCCGATTTGACCTACTTATATTGGAGTGGTACGAAAATGTGTGGAACGTCTTTTTACCCGTTCCTGTTATTCAATTTGGCCGGGAGAAAAATTCAAACAAAATTCCTCCATGGGACAAGTATTGTTCTTTAAGTTGGGTTACATATACAATATTAAGCTTTTTTATTTTTTAAAACTACAGTAGGCGTCCCGAATTTCAAGCAAGGAATTATGAAAATAATTTTTATGTTTTTATGTAAAAATATTATTTAATTAACAGCATTTGCCGATCCCATAACCACAAAATCTTTATAAGTTATACACTAAATATTCACTACTCAGAGCATAGTAGCAGATATCAGTTCAATATGAATTAAATAGTAACTGAAATTCGTAAATGTACTGCGCAATTAGTATTTTTCCTACCTTTTCAGGAAACCACGGAGTTATAAACGGCATTTGAAAGCTGTTTGAGTAGGAATGAAGAGTGTCGAACGAGTCAGATGGAACGGATCCAAGCATCGCGACTGCCCCTCTTGTGTACTGGTTGCAAACTGAAACAAGAGATTATTTATTAAATAACGAGTGATTAAAAGTACTTTAAATTTGAAGTGAATTCTGAGGTAACGCCAGAGACAACTGCAATTCTGGCATTTGTAGTACACGTTTTGTATTATATAGACTATAATTTGTTGAGCGAGAAAATTACCAGTTTTGGGGTTACTATTTTCTAGGCGCCAACTCAAATCTTTAATAAGCGCCTGTGACTTGAACCCTACTGCCCAATAGTCTCTACTCCAAAGAGAGTAATATATATTATTACATACATATAATCGCTAATATAATCTCGATGAAAAATTGACATTGACTGATTGGATTGATTGTTGACTTGGTGACATTTTCAGCACCAAACCTTTCGCTGGATCGTTTTAGAAACCTAACTATGTTTATCTGATATTATTATTATTTTCTTTATTCCTGCATAATTATGTATTTACAGCGTAATGTGAATGCTTGATGGTCCCATGCTAGTTTCGTGAGTCATCAAATATAAATTTTTTACAGAAAACCTTGGTGGAATTTTTTATCTGGTTTGTGCACGGCTATTTTATATGATTTGAATTCAAAGGCTTTCGACAGCAAGTCAGAAAATTTTTTTTTGTTGCAATGATAGACCAGGCTCGATAATTTTTGAAACCAAAAAAATAATAGTAGGATGAAAACCATTGAGAAGCAGGAAAATATTATAAATATGAAAGGAAAAATAATTTACGGGTGATCTAAGTTCGGGAAGGGGATAGGGGTTAGTTTTTAAGAGATGAGATGAGATTTCCGTCTTCTACTCTAGGAAGGTGATTAAATATTCTTACGGCCATGGCGTAGCAATTTTTAGAATATAGCGTGGTGCAACATGCAGGCACCCGCAGCCGAGTTGGATCCCTCGGTATATGCAAGGATGTTTCTTTAAATGTTTGAAATAATTTTGGATGCCTCTTTACAGTCATGACCGCTTCAACGATATACAACTTCAGGACTATTTCCGTCTTCTACCCTGGTGTATGAGGACTGAAAAACTGACACATTGGTTTTTCAGCGATAAGTCACTGCATGCATATTTTTTGATCCATTTATTTTGCTGTATATTTGTGACTGACAAAAATAGACCTGTTTTAAATCTAAATAAATAAGAATGGAAATATGTGTTTGAGTCAAGATAAGCCATTTAAATGCTTTCTATATTCCATTTGCGTTCAATGTAACGTTATGTTGAAATATAAATAATGTTTTCAAATTCTGTAAGTCCATTATCGAAAAACAACTTTTTGTTTAGATTTTATGCGAAACTCGGTATGTGTATGAAACCTTGAAGCTTTTCATTTTAGCTTTTATCTGTGAATGTGTGTTAATACAAATTATTAAAAACTTTGTCTCGTTTCTTTATCGGGTACAAGCTAAATAGCCGCGTAGTTCCAGCAAATTTTATATAAAATAATATCTCACTCAAGGACTCACTTTTTAAAATTATACTCGAGTACTACGTATACTATTTATACGCGTATACTGCATCATCAAAGCGCCCCTGAGCTAAGTTAAATGAATCACCTTACCAGGTAATGAATTCTAATTTCAAAATTATCACACACGTGAATTATATGCATTGTCATGGTGTAACTACTAAAATTACACTGGTGATTGTATAAACATACACTCATTACAATTACATAAATACATAACTGTACAACATAAAATTAATTAGTTTAATGTTAGGACGTGTTTAGAGAGTCTAATCCAAACTAAGTCAAATCCAATAGACTAAGGGTATAAAACTGCGGTTCACAAGCTCAAAGGGAATTTACATGTGAATTATCAGTATGCAGAATTATACAGAGCTTTGTAGTGATATCATCCAATATTGAACTCGAAGTGAACCGCATAAAAGATCCATATAGTACTCAGGTTCAGAACTGATCGGTAGTGGATTTTGGACGGTATTACGGACCGACATTACCGGAATTTGGGCTTAATTTGCTAAGCACGTAGCGCTGATATTAATAGATTTTAATAGTGAAAGTATTTATTAAACTTTAAGCAAGTATATTTTGTCACGTTAGTCAATAAAATCAAATCATAAATCATTTATTCATATAGGTAACATAATGTACACTTCGGAACGCCAAACAGAAATATACATTAAATGATTCTAATTTTACATTTACTGCCAGTTCTCAAATCAAGGGCGAAAACGGAAGAGAAGAACTGGCAATAAACTCTCCGCCATTCTTTTTAATCGCCAAATTTTTTTTACACAATGTTTGTAAGGAGGTGCAGCCATTACACCATGTTCCATATGACATCTTGAATAATAATAAAATAAATTAAAAACAAAGATTTGTCCTCTATCAGCAGGAGGCATGGTGAAATTGGAGCACGCACTTACATACTCGTGAGAACAACACGCAAATAGGTAGTATAAACAACTAATATCACCGCATACACGAATTCAAGTACGACCAGTCACCACAAGTAGCACCCGTTCACGAGTATGACGCATGGCCAGCCATCGGCCCCCTCGATATATTTTAGGGAGAGAGACAAGCCGACGCATGGACGCCACCACAAACAATAACTTTTAAGTGAGCATGACGATAATTGAAATGTGGACTTTCAATGTTGGTGTAATCGGCATGATACCTACAGACAAGCCGATAATTGCTTAAAACACGAAAATTCTTTAACAAGGGCAAAACAATTTAACGCTATTATTAAATCAGTACTAAATCTTATTTCGAAATATATTGCTCATAAATAATACAATATTCGTAGAATTATAAACGCTATATATATGTTATCTTGATGTTTCTAAACTGGCCAGGTTTCCCAAAAATAACTACAACAGTGGAGGAAATATGAAACTGGTAGCGTGATGACCCTAAGTCTTGGATTAGTGTCTTTGCATTTGGTATATCTAAATTTGCAATTATATCTGTTTTATGACAGTTGCAAAGACGTTTAATATCAGTCTTACATTAAGTTATAGCACCAATTATAAATTTATCCAATACTCATTAATTCAAATTCTCATTTCATCGTCGTGTCTGTTCGGAAATTATTTTCCTCATATGTTGTAATTACTATAGAGTAAGTGCATGGTCTTGTCCATGGCACTTGCACTTGATTTAAATGATGAATCGAAAATAATTTTAAACATAAATTTGTTTTTGAATTTTGAAACCAAATTACGTGCACAGTGTATTATGTTACATAAATAATACATCACCATAATGTGAAAATAAAACAATTGGTTATTTATTTTAGTTATAAGTATAAAACGTGTAAGCTTTAATCTTTGTAGAATATGGTGAATGCGTTTGAATTTAACTCAGTATATGTCATCCTCTCCTGCGCTTTTCAGCCTGTAATCCAAAATCAATGAAGATTTCGATGTCAACTTTTATGAAAGCTAAAGCACTATAAGAGATTTTCAGGTACAAATTTTGTTTCATTCACCTTATATATTTTAACCTCTATTCCGTAGAAATAATAACAATGATTTATCTACAAAGGTACTATACCTTCACCTGCACCCTGAAATTTGTAGGGAATCTCTCTTCGGCCGGCAGTTTATGATTGTGTGTCGTGGTCAGCAAGGAAACAGAATAGTATAATGAAAAAATAGGCAACGTAAGTATGGTCATGTCACCATAGTCATAAGTGACAAGTTTTGCGTATAGATTTATTTTGGATAGTGCAGATTCTGTTTATGCAGCAATCATGTCATAAGGATAAATTTGTATTAATAACTAAGTTCGTTAATTGTTGTTGTGTAATTATAGGAATTGTTATTCATGGCTCATAATATTAAAAAAAGTTCCTATATGAACATATTACATGACCTTTACGGTAAAATGATGGTTTACCTAAATAAAATTATTTCGCAAACTAAAAACACCAATACATTTGAAAAAAATCAACTACATAGGCCTCGTAGCAAACATTTTTTACTCTGCTGTAATCTTTAGTAGCGTAATGTTTTCTCAGAATCGACAGTTCTTAAGAGTCGTACATATCTTAGTAATCCTACTTTAAATACGATTTTCATTTTTTAACAGCAATTATTTAAGACTTGATGAAAACGAATAGTGTCAACTGTATTTTACAGATTAAAGGATATCCTGGGGTGAAAATGTCTCACTGCCCACATCAAGCGTAGCTTAATACGTGGCCATTGTTTCTGACAGCTTGCTTGCATTTTCGGAGCAGCGAAGCTGAGTCTACGGAACGTCAGATTCGCTTTTAGAATCCAATTCAACTTTATGTAATGCAACTATCACATTTTATACTAAGATGGGATAATAGGATTTGAGGCAACCACACGGAGAGGGGTATTAAAACTTATTGCGTCATTCTTTTGTGTTTGACAATTTTAGGATAGATGCAATATTCGAAAAATGTCAAACAATAGAATTATCAAAACTCTAAAGGGTTAGATGCAATAAAATAGATAGATATGTATAACTAAAGCTTGAGTTTTCTAAATAAATTACACAACTATACTGGGACGATACCATATCCAAGTTCGTCTTAATGATATTACCCAGCAGTTTTCATTGTTGTTGAAAAACCCGAGCAACAATGTTATGAGATCGTTGAAAAATATCATCTCACCTTTTGGTACAAAAACTACGAGGACAGTCAATATTTCAGAAGCAAACTTCTGTTATTACAAACAATTTGAGGCAACGTATATTTTCATTTATGACTTCTGTAAATGTTGACACAAACTTAAGAGATCCCTGCGACAGTTTGCACGCTCGAAAATTGTTTGATATGTGAACTTGGGTGGTGCTTGGGCGGATATTCGAGAAATAATCCCCGGAATATGATTTTTTCATGGTTATATGATTGTTGCCACTTCAAAATGTTTCTCAGTTTAAATATCAAAATTTATTTAGTAAAGATTTTTCTCTCATTCTTTTTGATAGGGGCAAATAGGCGGAGGAGCGGGCAAATAGGAGCCGCCCATGGACACTCTCAATGCCAGAGGGCTTGCGAGTGCGTTGCCAGCCTTTTAAGAATTGGTACGCTCTTTTTATATATAGATAGATATCAAGACTTCTCTCGATCGATTCTATCTAAACGATAAATTGCTTTAATTGCTTCAAGTTCTCCATCTCTTACATTCCATCCTGAAACTCGTTCCAATCTCAAAAACAATTTCTAATTTTTGGGAATGCATAGCTATAGATTACGCTCTTCTCAAAAATACATAGGCTATATTTCACAAAATATTAAAGGACGCTAGACTTGTATGGAAACCGTAAAATTAGAATTGAAAGGAGCCTTCCGCTAGATCAATGTTGCCATGATGCTTTAGTTGACCATAACCTTGTTAGACGTTTCTTACAACATCTTGATGATAAAGTAATTGCATCTCTTATTCAATAGTAGGTTATTTAATATCATATTGTATTAAAGGACGCTGCGTTGTCTAAGTGCAAACAATTTAAGGTTGTGGCGCCTCACGCGTGGTCATACGTGACCAGTGAATAAAGTAGCACCCGGAGGCTTCACCGGCTGTATTTGCTTTTTTTATTACCGCATACATATTTCAACAGGACCTCTATACAATATTTGGAAGCACTAATGCGTGCGTGGTGAGAAAGATGATTGCTTACTCAATATTCTTCGCAAAAGTGAACTGATAATAGAATTATTTTATTTCTTCTCAATGGTAACATTCTCTTATCTTTCTGTTATTTGTATAACTCTTTCCTTTAAAGGCGTTGAGCATATTCACATTTGTTTCGTAAATAATTATTGTATAAATAAGTAGGTGATATCGTTTCTGAATCTGTTCCATACTTTTGGGTTTAAAACTTGATTGTTTGTATCTGTACGATACAACCACCATAAAATAATCTTTTTTTTAAGAAATAATACTGAAAGGAAATTAAAGTAATGTCCAATATGGTACGGTCTGTTTTTCAGAGAAACCCTCAAGTCAAATGCATTGCGACTTTATGTGAAGAATAAAAAGTTCGTAAAATAAAAAATCTTTGGTCTGAGGTTGGTGTTGTAGTAACCACAAAAATGGCCTGATTGATCGACCCGAAAGTTTGCGTATGAGTCATAATCGTAGTTTTTTAATAGAACAGAGGGCAAACTGGAAGGAGGCTCACCTGATTTTAAGTGATACCGCCGCCTAGAGACACTCTCAATTCCAGAGGGCTCACGAGTGCGTCGCCGGCCTTTTAAGAATTGGTACGCTAATTGATAAATGCGTTTTAAAATAAACCCTAAGAAAAGGGTTTTTGTTGTCCATAGCCCTTTAAAAATAATTCATTAATTTAAGTTAGTTACGTTTCTTCCTATTAAGATAAAATGTATTATAATTTTACTATGTGAAATGATACTTTTTAAAGAATGAAGAATTATTTTAATTTCGTTGACGTATCGTAAAATATAGGTCAATAAACATCTAACCTAATCAGGATTTCATCAGCCACATTTTGCTATAATGATATTCTAAGTAAAAAGGCGAGATCATCTTGAAGGCATGAATTTAATTTTATACAAACTCCACAGATGAGAATATGAAAGTTGGAAACGGAAGGAAATTGACCACAACGAGAGATACAAAGACTAAATTGAACTTGGCAACATTCCACATAAATGCACGGGAATTACAAAATATTATATGCTGATTTTATTTAAGGAAATACGAATGCTGTGTTACATAAAATACGTAGGAAAACTTTATTTAAACGAAGCGAAATACTAAATTAAATTGTTTCATAGACTTAACTTTTTATTTTATTAAGACTAAAGGCTTCAATATGCACAGTGTAATTGTCTTGTCAAAAAATCATCTTATATCTCTAAACGAGCAATTCTAATTGCCTACTAAAATAATGACTTGAACATAAAATAGATACATAAATTTGAGCATAGACCTGAAATCTCACTGGTTTTACTTGATAAAATTTTATTGAATGCTTATAGTATTTAAAAATCAGAGAAGAATTTTTGGTGCAGAAATAATGTTGGTAGATAGTAAAAGAGTAATTCGTTTAAACTCGTATTTTGACCTTTCTTAAGGAGTTTACGTTATTAATTTTTAATTTATAACGTTTTGGTTTTATTTTTTTTTATTACAACCTAAATGTAAAATCTGTTATCGGAAATTAATCCTAGCTTTTGACATTTTAATATAGCTCTTAATTAATAAACGATATAAATATGTATATGTATATTCTTTGATTAATTAATAGTGGTTTGTGTTAATTAATCAAAGAATATACATATAGTGAGGTAAAGATAAAAAATGTGAAGTCATGGCGTACCGATGAAGCGTGCGCTTCTGAACCCAGAATTAATGCGTTCAAATCAACACCGATGTAGTTTGCTGTCTATGTAGCAATTGACACCTGCTTATACAATGAAGGAGCTCATTACGAGGTATCCGATCCGGACTCGGAGACAGCCACGGAAGGCTGAGCACCGACTTTCTTATAAAAATGCTAATAAACGCAACTTCTTTAAATAGTATTACTTTCAAAGACTTAATTATCTGGTATATAATGTATTCAGCATTTTAAGCATATAATCTAAACTAACACCCTGTTTACTTTATCTATGTGCTGACAAAAACATTTATAATACTCATAACGACTCAAACTAGATATAATAAGCCAGTATGTGTGCTTAACATTGAAATGGACATGGATCCACAGATAAAGCAATTTATTTCCAATTTGTCAAACTAAAAACTAGAACAACTATGGGCTCAACAAACGTCACTCAAGAGTCAATATTCAGTGGTTTAATATCACTTGAAGCGCTGCGTTGACAATTGTCCTTGAATTAGGTACGTCAAAGTAAATTGGTTGAGCAGTTGGGCAGAATCAGTAACAATGAATATACCGAATTTGGTTGGGATAAAGCTCGAATAACCAACTATTGTTTATTAAGTGTTACAATATTATGCGAGCGAATTTCAACCCTTAGTTTGTGTGTAACAACGATGTGTGACATACACAGAACCTTGTTGCTAATCGTTAATCTGACGAGTGCTGCGAAAATCAATTTTTCTCACTAATAAGTAAAATAACTTATAAGTTTTACATGTCTTATATAATAACTATATAAGAAATGAAAAATAAAAAACCAAGGTTTATGAAAAGATAAACCTTAAAGACCTTAGAGAGCAGTGTTGGCCTCAGCGTGCGACTTTATTTCTATGTTTCTATATTTAACATTTGCTCGAACGGTTAAGGAAAACATCGTGAAGAAACCGACATGTGTTAGACCCAAAAAAGTCGACGACGTGTGTCAGGCACTGGAGGCCTCACTTACTTGCCTATTAGATTTAAAAATGATGAAAACAGATTCAGAAATCGGAGGCCAAGACTAAATAGGTTGTAGCGCCACCAACTTTTTTTAAACCTTAAAAGAAGTATTTCTACATTTACTTGGTTTGTCTTGACATAGCTTAGAGAAGCATCATTTATGCGTGTCTTGGGCACCCTAAATATTATTGCATGTGAGACAGATGTGTTTAGTTGCACACGGTTGAATTCACAAGAAATGCGTTATTTATAATTAGTAATAAAATGGTTTAGGTTTTAAGTTTTTACTTGTCATGTTTGTATGATGTTTTTAGCTTAGTTTACTATTGTACTAGTGTTTAGTTACTGTAAAAATAGGAAATCAGGAAATAAATAAATAAATAAAAATAAACTTAGTTTTTGGTTTAAAAACTTTATTTCTCAAAAAAGACAAAAATGTTATTTGCATGATAATAACACTTTAGTTTAACATTATGTTGTAGTCGTTCTTACAATAATCACAATAAAAAGATTCATAGTACAATGCAATAAACTAAAAAGCAAAAATAACCAAAGATATATAAACCAAAAGTAATTATAAGATATGAATTTAAAAGTAATTTTATCTAACATAGCTTCAATTTCAAGGAATTTATTGGTTGGTTAGCCAATCACCACCGTCGACACTCGCAGATATACTCAGGCCCGCACGGTATAGTACGTTAAACCGTGTTCGTTTGATAACACCCGTGCGGTAACCTAAGTAACCTCGGTGCGGCTTTGTATACCGGTGGGGTTTGACTGCGTACTCGTTTGTCAAGACGGCTCGACGTAACGCTGGTACCGCCTCGACCCACGCACCCCTGCTAGTGCGTAATTGTAGATGTTGTCTTGAAGTGAAACTGCGCCTTGTTCTTATTTCTTGCTTCGCCGATTATTCTTGGATCACAGCTCGTTGTCACGGGATAAAGGAAAGAGCCCGAGTCTCTACGCGCGTCTGCACCGTGTCAAGTCTGAACCGAGACTGCGCGTGTGCACCGTGTCAAGTCTGAACCGCGACTGCCTCGAGACTCGCCCGCGCCGAGCTTAAGTACTCCACGAGTATACCGCGACGAGAGCTACGCTTATATACATTTGCGCCGGTATACCGCGTCGAGAGCTGTGACCCTTTTATTCGGCGAAGTATTCTATTTATTTATTTAATATATTTACATTCATAAATGAACCATGAAAAATGATATTTTGTCTAACTTATAACTCTTAACATTCGCACATTATTTCTATCTATAGAGTTACAATTTTCAAACCTAACTTATAATATATTTATATTTCTATTTATGAGTCGCCAACATTCTCCCCCTCGTGCGCAGCACCGTCGTTTCTGCACGGCGACTTCGCAGGCACCAAGATCAGGATCCTCGACGATGGTCTTCTTAAAACTCCCCCTTTGGTTGCGACGTCCACGATTCTGGTTATTCCGTCGGGCCCGGGGTATGTAGTTTCGATGTTTCCCCTCGGCCAAGTGCATCGTGGTAGCGTGCGTTTTACGATAAAAATCACGTCGCCTGGTTGCAGCTGCTCGCCTTTCTGTAGTCTAGTCGTTTTCCTGGGCAGTAGTTTTGGCAAGTACTCCCGTAGCAATCTCTTCCGAAAGTGATCAGAGAGTCGTTGGACGGACTTCAAATCTTTTCTGCCCACCAGCTTTGCATCAGGAAAATGTAGTATGCGCGCAGCTCCACTCGATCGTCCAATGAGAATGTAGTTTGGTTTTAGCGCCTCCCTTTTCGAATTGTCAGCTAGGTTCGTTATTGGTCTAAAATTGTCTATGTGTTCTGTTTCCAACAAGGTTGCCTGCAGTTCAAGTCTCGGCGTAGATATTGATTTCCGAGACTTTACTCTCGACTTGGCATCAACGAGGTTTACTAAGTATTTTCCATTTCCTCCAGTTGCGGCTGCATACGCTGTCTCACTCGCGTCTGCGACAGTATGCAGATCCCCCTCAGTGCAGAATAGTGTCATACATCGCGGCAGCTGATTATCTTTTATTCTACCGATATGCTCTAGGTAGCTTTTTCGAGCTTCGGTGTCGTCTTTAATGATCACTCTTTTGTTCGACGCCCATCCTCGTAACTCAAAGTGCGCCTTCATGTGGATCAAGTTCACTGGCTGTATAACTCGTTGGTAATCGTCGACACAGTGAAAACTTTGCAAATAGTCATCCATATAGCGATATTGCTCTATTGCTTGCGCTGCTTCTGGATATTTATGTACGAAGGCCTTTGCATTTTTGTTTTTTATATAAATCGTGGCACAAGGTGACGCAGCTCCTAAAATCACTGATAACATTCTGTTATCCTTCACTAGCGCTTTCTTGTCTTTTTGCCAAAGGAACCTGAGACTATTGCTGTCTTCTTCACATATATTCACTCGCGGTAACATTTCTTTTTTATCGACCGCTATCGATAGGAGTCCTTGACGTACTCGCAGTAACACTCCCAATATTGACTGTAGACCGGTCCTGAAGTCCGGTCCGGACAGCAGAATGTCGTTGAGGCTCCCTCTGTTGTGATTGGCTACACCGTCGAACACAATTCTTAGCTTTTTCTTCACTGGGAAGTGAGGCAGGTACCGCTTTTTGTTCGATGCGCAGTCGGCTGTTACTTCTTCAGCGTAGTTGCTTTTCAACAGATCTATTTGCGTGCTATATTCATTTTTAAACTTAGCGTCCTCACGCAGATATTTTTCTATTCTTTGAAATCTGTTGAAGGCCGCTGACAAATTGCTTGGAAGTTGTACGTCTTTCCTTTTCCACACTAGTCCGACCTCGGATCTGTCATCTTCCAATTGTTGACTATTTCTTTCCAATATTTCTAGTGCGTGCTGTTTTAACGCCGTTGAAGGCTTGTTCGGCTGAACCCCCAAAAACTCAATATTAACATGTTCTCTCACTGGCTGATTTATTTTGTCTTCGACGACTCTTACATGTGCACATGTGTTTACATAATTTATCGGAGACACACCGTTGCTATCGGAGCCATGGATAACCCATCCTAACTTTGTTCTTGACGCCACCGGCTGCCCTGGCTTTCCATGTCGTATCTGTAACGAGACAATATATTTCCAATTGTCTTGGCCAATGAGCAGCTTCGGCGCCTCAGCTTCGTAGCACACGTCTTGCAGTAAACCCCGCAAGTGATGATACTTCTTAAGTCGGGTTATATCGATGAGTTGTGGGGCTAATTTCAGCTCTTTGATAGTCCTTGCTCGCTTAAGTGTGCTCTTCTCGCATTGTCTTATCCCTTTCACTTTGATATCTACAATCATTGAGTCGTGATTTCTCATTTGCCCTCCGCCGATAGTTTCTATGTTTAAGGTTTCGCGAGGACCCTTAATACCGATGCTAGTAGCCACATTTTCGTCGAGCAGTGTCACCGTTGAGCCTTCATCTAGCAGTGCCAGTACTTGTTTGCTCCCAGTCGGTCCGTAGATCTCCACCTTAAGCATCTTTAAAATAGCTTTTGGTGTACTAATTGTATTGACCGTCGCTGTCTTGGTCGCTGCCTCTTCATGACATTGTTCGCTCTCCGATGTCACATGTAATAAGCTGTGGTGCCATCTCCGACACAACTTGCATGGTGGTCTTCGGCATTTTTCTTTCCGGTGCTTTCCAACTAGGCACTTGAAGCAAACCTTCAGCCTCTTAACCGTTTCCCATCTATCGTTGACTGCCGCATTCAGAAATCTTTGGCAGTCTTTGAGCTTATGGTTGCCTTCACATACTGGGCACTTGATTTCTTCTGGACTACTCTTTTCAGCAATATTGTAAGTAGTTTGCTTCGCCGGTCTTCTTATCGTTGCGCTCGGTTGTACACTTTTTCTGTTTTCGAGTACCGCGGATGCGCCGCATTCATCCGCTTCTAAATTGAGGAAGTTGCTTATTGTTTGAATATCTGAGAACGATTCCTCTCCCCTCGCAGCCGTGTAGTCGTACCATCTGAACCTCAGAATCGCAGGCATCTTCTCTATGATAATTTTCATGATTTCCGGTGAGTACAGGTATTGCGGTTTCTTTAATCCTTTTATGGCGGCCACACTGTTGTTTATTTGGCTTGCGAAAACGCATATGTCGCTGGGATTATCCGTAGTTCTGTGAAGCGCTTTTAATTTCTCAAGTTCGGCTAACACCAATGCGTCGGGTCTACCAAATCTTCGGCGTAAAGCGTTAATAACTTCTTCTGGCTTCGCTTCCGAGTACAAGAGGCTCTTAATACTCTCTCTCGCCGTGCCTTTAATCGCTTTACGTAGCCGCGCCATGTTCTGAATGTCCGAGAACATGGGAGATGTATCTTCGTATACGACCCGGAACGCCGTCCATTCGGAGCTGTCCCCTTCAAATATTGGCAGCTCTTGAATGTATTTCGGTTGCGGCATTACATGTCTCGTCATGACTTCCTTTATTGCTTCGGCTACTGCTCGGATGTCGCTCTTTGTTTCTATTTCTTCTGGCTTTTGTGCCGATGAGCGCATCCAGTTTGCTACCTTTTCTTCATGGTCATCGTTGACGGTTTCTATAACGGAGTCTTCCTCTTCCGTTTCCGCTTCTAATCGTAATCTGGCCAGGTGTGCTGCTGCCTGCGCTTTCCGCAGCTCGCAGCGAGCCAACTCTTCTCTGGCCTCGGCTAGTCTTCTCGAGCTGGCTTTTGATACGGTTCTCGATGCGGCCCGCCGGGTATAACCCGCTGGTATCAGAGTCAATGCTTGCTCTGATTGGCTGGCTGCGCTCGTCGACGTGGACTGCTCGATCGTTATCTCTTCGCCTGTGGTCCGAACTTTGGACCTAGTGGCGGAGGTAACAGTCAACGTCGATTCCCCTCGCTGCATCCCGTTCTGTGATCTTGTGGCTGGCATTTCCTTCTCGCAATATTCACTTCTTGATGACAACCGTTGCAGGATCCGGCTCGAAGGACCACTATTGGTTGGTTAGCCAATCACCACCGTCGACACTCGCAGATATACTCAGGCCCGCACGGTATAGTACGTTAAACCGTGTTCGTTTGATAACACCCGTGCGGTAACCTAAGTAACCTCGGTGCGGCTTTGTATACCGGTGGGGTTTGACTGCGTACTCGTTTGTCAAGACGGCTCGACGTAACGCTGGTACCGCCTCGACCCACGCACCCCTGCTAGTGCGTAATTGTAGATGTTGTCTTGAAGTGAAACTGCGCCTTGTTCTTATTTCTTGCTTCGCCGATTATTCTTGGATCACAGCTCGTTGTCACGGGATAAAGGAAAGAGCCCGAGTCTCTACGCGCGTCTGCACCGTGTCAAGTCTGAACCGAGACTGCGCGTGTGCACCGTGTCAAGTCTGAACCGCGACTGCCTCGAGACTCGCCCGCGCCGAGCTTAAGTACTCCACGAGTATACCGCGACGAGAGCTACGCTTATATACATTTGCGCCGGTATACCGCGTCGAGAGCTGTGACCCTTTTATTCGGCGAAGTATTCTATTTATTTATTTAATATATTTACATTCATAAATGAACCATGAAAAATGATATTTTGTCTAACTTATAACTCTTAACATTCGCACATTATTTCTATCTATAGAGTTACAATTTTCAAACCTAACTTATAATATATTTATATTTCTATTTATGAGTCGCCAACAGAATTGAACGAAGTAATATTTTTTTATATTTGTGGGTAGCTTATATTCTAGCTGTGCGCCTTCGTAGGTAAACATTTTTTTATCCGTACTTATCATAGGTAATGCAAGATAACCTAGGCTTGAACAATATAAAAGCAAATTTTTGTAACGATTTTGCTTAAGAACTGTTATTAGTATCAATACTATTAATAATATTTAATATAATAGAAAAAACAGTACTAGGGAAGTTAAGATTCCTTTTTTGAAATAATAAGTAAAGCCAGCTCATTTATCTAAAATTTAAAAGAATTAAATTGAAAGTGCACCGTTAATACGATGGTACTTTTAAAATTTGATCGCGGTAATGGATTAGTATCCTGTACGTTTGTGAATTCAAAATCTCTTTGTGGGTTGCCTTTCAATCTTTCCGAAATCATTTTTAAAATTGCTTTATTTATAAAAAGGAATTGAATAATTTATAAATACATATTATTCAATTCCTCTAGCATCAAGAGTGTCCATGGGCGGTAACACTTAACATCAGGTGATTCTCTTGCCCGTTTGCCCCCTGTTCTATAAAAAGAATATATATTCAATTCGAGATATATCAAATCATCACGTAATTTCTTATCGGACGAGTATTTTATTGCTAACAATATTATGTTAAAAGAACTTTATTTCTCATTACAAAAAATAATATTTTATTTACACGAGCAACTTAATACTAATATGTATATATACAAAATACACGTCGCCATTAGTCGTCTCAATTTTAGTCAACTGTGTTCACTCTAACATTCATATTCACTACCTTTTTAAATTTTTCAAACACACCAATATTGCGAATTTTAGATGGGTAATTGATTAAATAATTGCACACCCTAATACCTAAAAGACTTCTTCAAATAATTTGTACGCGGCTTCGCTCGCTCGTCGAATATTGCGTGTAGTTGTGTATTTGATTTTTTAATAATAAGCTACTATGGAGAGAGTTATTTAATTTTTTTTAAATTAAGATACAGGTGCTATAAACATTGTTTAATCGTCATAATTTTAGATTTCTTGGTAGATTCTATTAGTCTGTGTTAAACAATTTTTTAAATTTATAGTGTTAAATCTCAGTGCATTAGGTTAATACAGAGTTACTGCTTCTTGTAAAAATATTAATGAAATTTTAGAGTACTTATCCCTAAAACACAATTAGTACTGGTCGTATGTATCCCGGTGGTATGTTGGCGCGATATGTAAATTAAAAAAACAACCGAAGCGTTACATTTGTAAATCTGTTTCGTGATTATTTGATCTTTCACTGATTTATAAATAAAAGAAACCACATAGACACAAAGTCCATTGGTTCGAAGCCGGGATTCAAACATACGACCTCAGTTATGAGAGCTGAACGCTAAAGCCACTTGTCAAAATAGTTATGAAATTTTAAATTGAATTTTACGTTACGTTATCTATTAATTAGTTTAGACTAACAAACTATTACACCAGTGGCTACTTAAACAAGTTTAACAGGGTCTCAAAGTTTGGAAAACCCATCAGGGGAGTATCCCGATCCACTTATACTACTCCAATATAAATTCAGGTTTGTAACAATAACTCCAAAGTGAACAGCTCTCTGTGCTAAATTTTTGACAAAAGCCAACGAAACAATAGAAAAATACTGAATGTTAGAGCAAGATAAGTGGCTTATTTTATTATTCACATTCTAAAACTGAAGAGTTTGTTCATCTCTCGGGAATTACTGGTTCGTTGATTTTTTGTTGAGAGTCCATATTTTGAAGACAAGAGGTATGACTATGTAATCCTAACTATGTAATCCTAACCACTGACCATGGACATCCGCAATGCTAGAGATAACGCTCATTTCTCAATTTTTTTTGATGATTGTATTAAATTATAATGTACCAATTTTGGTAATTTATTCCATTTTTAAAAGTGTGCGTGAAATGTGGAATGCATTTCAAATTATTACAAAATGTATTCCGTCATACATTTTGTCATAATTGTTTCTCTTAAATTACAAAACAAACATTTTAAGATTAACTTGCTGCTATATTACTGAAATTTATTTAAAAATATAGTTATCAAACGATTCAACTAATACATAGTAAAATTAATTATCTTAATTAACATGGAGTTTCTCGTTCTCGCGTTAAATTGGTTGCAGTAAGTTGTCATCTTGCCACAATTAATTAGAAAATCTGTACAACCGCCACTTCTGATAAATATTATATATTCTGATACATTTTAAAAATCAACTAAACTATTTTGCTGTGTGACCACTAAACTTTGAGGTTTTTATTTATGTATTAATAATATATTATTAAATTATGTTTTATTGCAGTTTGTAGTCAGTTCATTTCATACTGGTGGTGGTGAACGAGCGACATATCAATTCGACAGTACGTCTGATTTGTCACTAGTCAAATGGATGTTAATATTTTTGTCCCCAATTCTCAAAGTATCCATTTGCAGTGTGTAAAGTTTATCAACTCGTGTTTTTTATATTTATATCTAAAAATTAGAACATGAATATATACAAATCTCAAAGAAAACTCGCTTGATTTTAACTCGACAGACTTTATAGATGTACTAAACATATCTAATGAAACTAAACTACCTAACCAACATAGGATTGCAATTAAAACTTTTTAACCAAACCGCTTCGTACATACAAATGCAAATACATATGTGCATATGAAAGTGACTTCACTTTAGGTCTCAATTATAACGAAGCTTCCTTGAACTATTTGTATACATTAACATGTTAAGGCGGACTGGGCAATTAACTGATTCCTAGTACTTTGCACCTTTCTATACCAATAGCAGTTCTATTAGCAATTTCATTAAATTCCGTAAGCTGATGTTGCAATCTTGGTACGTACAACCACCTAAAGTCTGGGTTGAGACTTACAGAGTACTGGTGTCACCTGCATCTCGATTGTAATAACGTTGAAATTAAGATGAATGGATTTAAAAATTCAAAAGGTAAAAAATATCAATACTTATAATAAATATTTGTAAAAAACAATTCGGCTCTAAATAATTGTAACGCATTACTTTCTGTCATACTAAGGGCCTGTTTCACAATGTATGGATAAAGTGCCAAATAGCTATGCAATACATAAATTATTCGAAAGATAAACAAAAGTTCCGAGTAAGATACTTCGCATTTCATGACAAATAGCGCTATCTAACAGTCGTGAAACGCAAAAATACTGTTTATCCTACCGATAAGTAATAAATAGCTTATTTGGAACTTATCCGCACATTCTGAAACAGGCCCTTAGAGTATCCGGCTGATTTTATTTAAATAAATTCGTCAACTAAGCCTAGTTGAATCGCGTAGCTCCAGGATTGGAAAACGCATGAATAATTAATAATATTTCCTAATAAATATATGGACGTAAAAATATATCATGACGGTTTCTTATGATGGTATGAGCTGCCGAAAATAGAAATGTTATGAGCATAATGGTCTGATATTTAAATTCAACATGCGTAATAAAGTTGGAGAGGTCGCGGCTTATGGCTAGCGGTTGATAGGGTTAGCAAACGCGAGTTTCAAAATGGGACGAATGGAAAATGGTTTCGTTAACTTTTCTATTTAAAAAGTTTAATTGAAATAAGCTTTTATTTACAAAGGATAATGTCTTTAGAATATTAATAGACTTATTGTAAGTAATAAACCCGAAAATATTTAATAAGTGTAAACAGAGTAACAGGTTTTTTTACCGCGTACTTTGACGTTGCATCAGATTGAGTAACTAGCTGTCAACTAAAGTATTTCCCATTCGATTTAGTTCTTTAAGAAGAGAGTGTCTTCTAACGGTGTGAGTGTATATTTTAGATGTTTTTATACATATGTCCTATAACAACTCCTTTATATGTATAACGATCAAATAATTAATTGATTTTTGCTGATTTTTTATATATATTCTGATCGCTTTTTAAGTTAAAAATATTGTTCCATTGAGGGATCCATATATCAGTGTTTGCTTTATAGCATGTGATTTATTGGACTAAAGTTATTAATTTATTTAGATAGTTCATTGTAATGTCTGTGCGTACGTAAATGTGTGTAGATAAATAGACTAAATACAATTGAACAAATCTCGGCATCGTCTTGTGACATTGCCTATAAAAATGTATGAATGAATGCGATGCTATTTGTGAGATGCTGTTAAAGGCTCTATTGATAAGTTGAATGAGAGAGATTTCAAATGGTTTTGCATTGTTGGGAGGTGGAATGTTTCATAAAATCTAATATTTGTGGATTGTACTGAAGTGGTTTACTCCGAATTGATCTAAGTTAGCCCTTGCTATCTTCATTGCATCGCTTAACGATGAGCCATCGTTAAGCGGACGAAATTATTATTTTATTAAATATACAAAAATTATTTACATTTTGCATACAAATTATAATGCTTAACTAAACTGACCGTCTCTTTCTATCAACTTGAGTTGACGCTGTAATGAAAAGAGACAATTGAGATTTGTTTTAATTTCGCAATTGGACTTCATGTCTTTTGAGTAAATTAAATACCAATAATATTTGGCTCCACGTCATTATTAATTAATGTTTGTATCTACAGGCGTGCTATTCCCACGTGATGACAGTATTTGCTAAATGGTGTGGTATATTATTCTCTTTGGAACAAATTATAAATTTTATTGAATACAAATTATATTTTTTTATAAATTATTTTTGATTTCTATTTTCTCTTTTATATTTAGATATTTTATATTTATAGAAGAACTTTGTTGTAACATTTACCCGAGGAACTGTTTTATGGTTTTAGATGGAGGCCAGTCTAACAAAACTCACCTATGTTTATTTATAAAAATAACTGTACTACTTTTTTATTTAATTCCTGATATTTGCAATTATTTTACTCCTACAAGTCCGATAAAAATGAGCGACATTATTGAATACGCTTGTATATTTAAACGGAAACTTTTAATATTAAACAAAAATATTTTCAAAACTAAAATAAAAACTGTTTAGTGCCATCCCTTGGTGAGGATAAAAGTCGTAAATGACACTATACATCCGCCGCGTCTTTTGACCTTTTTCGCTTTACTTTGGTGTAAATACCAGAATATGGTTATGTTTTTGTATACTCTTTAGTTCGGGTCTATGATAAACTGTGGTGTTTCTTTGTAAAATTTCATTTATCACTGAATTACGGCTATA
The DNA here is from genome assembly GCF_905147795.1 of Pieris rapae. NCBI lineage: Eukaryota > Metazoa > Arthropoda > Insecta > Lepidoptera > Pieridae > Pieris > Pieris rapae. Next base: position 9,743,308 of record NC_059534.1, on the reverse strand, counting down.
TTCTCATGAATTTGTTGTTATATAAATTGAATTGATTCCCGGAAACGTTTTAGTTCTACCACGATATGTTCTGATTGGTGGATGTTTTTGATTGTTGTATTGATATTAGTTCAAATATGGCTGAAATGAGCACGGCCCTTTCCGCTCCCTCAGATACGTTTGAATACGTAATTTACACTAATTAACTATTGTTACATTATATATGTAAGGATCACAAATAATCTGGTAAACATACATTGATTATTTACATGCCGTGGGCGGTCCATTGTCCCATACAAAACAATTTCTCAACAATAGATATAATCATTTTCAAATCAAACAGAATTTCACGATACTAATATATTGGTCCTGAAGTTGATAATGGTCGTGACTTATCTCATGAAATATATTTGTAAAGCCTTATTGAGATGCGATAGAATATAAATAGTACATATTATAAAGAAAAGTATTTGAAATACTATTCAAGTTATTTTCGTTGAAAATCGTAAACCTCTTTTGTTAAACTCAGACAGGATTCAATTAAAGGTAGTAAATGTCAGTGAATGTTAATATGAGTTTTGATTTTCTAAGTTATTTATTTTTTATAAATTTGATATTAAATAAAATAAATTAAAATGCGACATTTTAGTTTCATTTAAAATCAGCGATTTTGGCTTCAGGTTAATGTATGAAACTTTTCTTTAAACAGTATATTTTAATGATAAATTTTAATTAATAATTTTAATAACAAACTTTAATTTTTCACCTAATCAAATTTCATCTCATTTTCTCCCACGTTAAATCTTACGAATTTATGTTTGTCTCTTTTTGCTGTGTAATTTAATAAGTAGAAACAATAAAAACAATATAAACATCCAAGGCAACACCACGAAGGCACGGCAACGAACACTAAAATTCCTCTCGAAAAAGTACCAAAAAATAGATTAAGAACCTCCCAAAATATTCGAAACACATATTTCAAGACGGCTGGTCAACGCAAAAGATTATGACCAAAACCCTCGAAGGACATCATCCTCACACAAAACAAGGAATTTAAGAAGTAACGAAGGAGAATAATCGTGCTTATTTAAATTTACTTACAACATAATAAGCAATAAAATAGATGAATATGAAAAATGAATTATCTGCTTTTCTGAACGCCGGGCCTATATCGAGTGGGCTTCATAATAAAATAAAGATGGAAAGCCCTGGAGACCTTTACCATAGAGGATTTCTAACACAGCTAACTGAAACAAAAATACGTACACATAGGATATATGATTTTCGACAGTTTAAAATATAAATGTAAACAATAGAAAACTTAATTCTACTAAATTAGTGTTTTAGTAGTTCGGCACGTTACTCCAAAGATACAGAGCTGATCACTGTGCTAATATGATATACGAGATTAAGCAACGTAATATAAAACCAATTCATAAAAATAAAAATCAATCTAATCCCGTGCCTATTACAAATCACTTGTACAGTTTTTTTATAAACTAGAAACAAATATTAGCAGCTTCTAGATTTATTGCTGGAAAATTTATTGGAGAATGTTCCGCTTGTCTTTACAACAAGAGATAAATAAACGATATTGGACATTCTTTTCCTTTGTGGTCTTAAAACAATTAGTACCTATCATGTAATCAACATTATTACGGGATACTACGCTATTCACGTGAAACAGACCTGTATTACTGTACACCTGTAGTACATTGTCATCTATGCATGATTCTTATTCATTGATTTTTTTTAATCCAAAACATACTCTGGACATAAACACGTGTATTTGACTTATTTTGATAAATTGATGAATTCATCTATATGAAACCCCATTCTGTCAAATGTAACAAACTGATCATAGAAGGTTTTCATTACGACGTACACTATGTACGTCAAAGGTGGGTGAAAGTTAGTATACTATAATTATTTTTATCTAACGTAACAATTTACCTTTGCAATCTTACAATTACCCTTCCAGTCGTATTTATCCATTCCGAATCGTGGCCAGTCGAGGTCAAATAAATTGAATTTTCTTTTGTCAATATTATGTTCTATTGTCTTTGTAAATAAAGGTTTAAAGATCATCTCTTGCCTGAATATCGGCAAATGTCTTAGCGGGAGATTAATAACAGTTCACCAAACTTAAGAGCAAAATTCAATAATACAATGCAAAGTTTTTGACTTAAATTACTTTTAAGTTCATTTCGTTTAGTTTTGGTTAATTAATGGCGACTTATTTCTGGATATTTTCTGTTACGTATTATGTGTGTCATTCGGTTTTGTTCAGTGTCATATATATGTAGAATAAGTTGTTGCAGGCTATAGATAGTTTCCTCACATTTGCTCACATATATTTCTGCCTATAAAGACTATTTAATAACGTCACAAACAAAGGAACCATTTGAAACGTCATACAAAGGGTCACCCCACTATCACACGATATTTTGATATTTGAGATCCCGGAGGCATGCTCTGGTGTTTTAGTAAAGTTTAAGAATTGTTCTCCGCCAACATGCCTCACTTCACCACAAGTATTAGATATCATTTAGAGACGATTTTAATATTTTAATCCAAACTGTTAACAGTTGATGGTACCCTATACATACTATAATTAATGCCAACGCTGTAAATAATTGAACGACAATGGGGGCGCTTGAATTTTTTTCTAGTGTATTGGAAGTAGAATTGTGAGAAATCGTCCCTGGAAGCTATGGTAGGGGAGAAGATTAAAAAATAATTACAAAAAAATATTATACATCATCAAAATTAAACACTTAAAATTAGCACCATGCCGTTCATGTACCTTTCTTATTTATTTACTGAACAAATTGTTAAAGAATATCCAGCTGATCGTCTTCCGGTACTTCATCTTTCACCTAGCAAAGCGTTTTACTTTGCAATCTCCATTCCAACCTTTTTCCTTTATATTAAAACGACGCAAACTAATTTACGCAAGCGCTTATTGTACTGAAAGTAATTTTATTATCTGTAAAATGAAAAATGATATACGCGAGCTTTGCAATATGACTAACCTATTACAATATTATTGGATTACGAGCAAGTATGAAAACGCTAACAAAGGGTTTTGAGAAGAGGAGATATAGTTTTATTGCTTCTTTGAGATTCTATTTCTTTCAAAGTTTTATTTTTACATATCTATCAACAAATTCAAATGTCCTAAGTCTAATTTAGGCATAACTAAATTTTATAGACATTGAACCTGTCTACTATGTGCTTCTCTAAAACAAATACTGGCACGCACAAAACAAATCATTTTTCCCCAGTTTTCATATGAAGATAATATAAGAGATGAAATACATTTTTTTAGAATAATCTTCGATAATGAAATAAATCCTTAAGTTGTCTGTTTAAAACTATGATTACGCTAGAGCAAACAGGTAGGTAGAATCGCACCTTAAGTTAAGAACACCGGCCTTGAATCTTGCCAGAGGGTTGGCAAGTGCGCTACTGGCCTTTTTAAAAACTTAGGATCCTGGAATTGGTTTTACATGGTGCGCGGTAAAAAGTGACGGACGTCGAGGTTTATATGTACGTATGTCGTACCGGATTGGATTTTCAATTCTGCCTCGATATCCAAAGGTTTTGCTGCAGGGCCGAGCAACTTTAGATCGTACGTAGCATTGATAGAATGTCCAAAGACGAATAAATGTATCAAATATTTGTTTCCCTCTAATAGACGTAATATATTTATTCAATAGCATTAACATGCAACACAAAGTTTACTAACTCGTACTCTGTATTATAACATAGTGTTATATATTATGAATGTTATACATGTACAACACTAACGTGTATATATTGTGCATGTATAACATTGTGTAATTAAAGTTGCTTTTATGGTTATTATTGCACGATATTTAAATTAATATAGCATTAAAAATTTGTTAGTAACGTTATCAAAAGATCATAATATATCTCTTATAATCCATATTTTTGATCCTATAATGGTGAAGGACTAAAATTTAGCAACATAAGCTCGCATATGCATCGACAGAGTTCCCCCTTTAAGCGACGTTAGCGACTGGCGGTGTATTTTCAGGAAGCAACATACACCGCCACATACACAGCAACATACACATGGAATTTTCTTATTTTCTGACATTGTAGGTTAAAGAATAATTATATTAGTACTCACTCAGTCTTGAAAGTTTGAAGACATCAGCTGTGTTGATGATGTCAATGTAGATTTGAAACTCCACCGGCGTCTTCCTCGCCTTGTACATCATCATTGCAGTTTTGAATGCTTGCTGCACTTCATCAGAGTCCTTGTCGAAGATAATTCCTGTAGTAAAATTGATATTTTTATAACTGAATATTAGAAATAATAAACACTATAGCTAAATTAAGAACGTTTCTAAGGGGCAAAGGTTTTAATAGAATCTTAATTTCTAAATTGAGATACTAATTTCGTTTAATAAAAGAGCCAACTCTATGTGTATATATAGATTGTTAAAAGCTAAAAATTTAAATATCTATATTTAAGTGTCTAACTAACTCTTGGACAATGATGTTTCAGTCTATCTATGGCTTTTGTCGTTCCTGGCGGCATATAATCTTAAAAGGTCGGCAACGCACTCGCGAGCCCTCTGGCATTGAGAGTGTCCATGGGCGGCGGTATCACTTAACATCAGGTGAGCCTCCTGCCAATTTGCCCCCGGTTCTATAAAAAAAAATCATGGGGTCGTGTATTATTTTCGTGATTTGAAATTAATAATATTCATAACAGATTGCGTTTATTTCTTATTGAAGTTAAAGAAATAAACAGGGATCAGACGATTTACATAATTAGCTATAGATTCAAGAACACGAAACGTTGCGACAGAAGAATTTCATTAAAAATTAATAAGCGAAAATTTTATATTAAATTGTAAAAGAAATATTTTCAGTTGATATTAGCTATTGTACAGTTGTCTGAGGTTTTTAACAGTAATGGCCAGAAATATTATTCGTGCGAGTTCAAGAAAATGCTTAATACAGGGAAGGTTGATAAAAATCGATAGGCACCCGAAAGATGTAACTAAATGAGGCTTGACCCATTACCATTAGATACTATGTCACTGGCATAGTAAGTCATACTAAACACCCTGATTACTCCTTTTTTATTTAGAACACGTGTTTCGTAACAGTACAATGAAACATGTGTTAATAAATAAATATTATTTTGGTGTTTTTAAACAATTTCATATACGACGGTGATTGCATTTACTAATAATTTATTTATTTTAATAAAATATTTTTCATTAATTTTAATATTTATCGTTAATCACTTTTTTTCCATGCGCCAAAGAAGTATAACTTCTAACGCGTGTACATAAGTACACACACTCTTTCTTTTCCTACTAGAAAGGGGGATAAGACACACTTAGTAGGTTTGAAAGTGTGTTGCCGGTTACGTACTTATGAGTACGCATGTATCTTTTTTTAATTAATTTCGTTTAAACTCGTTACTTAATTATAATCCCCTTACTGCATTTTATTTGTTAAATCTATCCCGAACGTATAGTCGTAAGTTATTAGTAATCCAATTTTCCATTAATTCCACACAAACTACAGTAATGAGTGAAATTGGAATGGAGCATCATTATTGTAATAATCTGTTTAAAAGCAGTATTTGTTAATGTACGCTGCCTAAACAAATATATTTTTGCTTTATGTATAATTTACGAATAAATGTGAGTTTAGTTTGTAAGATTGACAATCTTTTCATGATCGTAATATATTTTTAAATTATTACTAACTTTATAGATTTGCTAAAAAAATAAATAATCTATAGCCAACAGAGAACGTTACGATTTGAACAATTTAGACGTAGCTTTTGTCAGAGGACATGCTGTAAATAAATAAATAACGGATTGCTGATAATAAGTATAATCAATACTATATTATTAAATGCAAGGGTTATGGATACGAGACCAATTTTAATAATGAGGAATTGAATCTGGATGATACAATTGTATTTCACCATGGACTGAAAACTTCAGTGGTCTCCTCATATCAACGGATTGGCGAAGAGACTTAGTTCTGCAGCTTACGCAGTTAAAAAAATTCGCTCACTGGCTGATGTCGATACGGCTAGACTTGTTTATTTTAATTAATTTCACAGCTTAATGACTTATGGCTTATTATTATGGGGTCATGCTGCTGATGTCGAATCTATTTTCATCCTTCAGAAAAGGGCTATTCGTGCAATCTATAATTTAAAATGTTGGGAATCTCTGAGAGATAAATTCAAGAATTTTTTTCCTATATATTTATTTAAATATTATGTATGTATACAAAAATAGTGATAAGTTTACTAGAATAGAACATACGCACAATGCTTATACTCGGAACAAA